>NC_142501.1:28021687-28327887 GCF_057876585.1 Rhinolophus sinicus | reverse complement strand
TCTATTTCTTGGAGTAAATCCTAGCTGGGCTGACTCTCTTCAAGCAGATTGATCATTCTCTTCTGTCCCCATCATTTGACTGGGTCAATAAGTAGGCAAGGTCCCCTCTTGAGCTCAGCCTTTTTGACAGAAAGCTAAAGAGTCAGAAGCCTCAATTAGACCTCTGTACTTCCCATCTAGTTTATACCAAACACTCCTGCGTTACCCAGTACTTACCTAGATAATTTCAAATATTACAAAGAAAGCTTTCTATATACACATTTAACTTATTGTAATATTGTATATACATATATTGATCATCACTTATACGAAGTACATCAAGCTGAAAGGAGTCAACGTATATTAGCAAACCTAAGGAAATAATATGCATTTGAGTCAAAGGATTTTTGACATAGAAAGAAAAAGAAAGAGGAAAAGAAATGCATGGTTCATGTCGCCAGACTTGTGAGTTATGATGGATTTGTCAATATTCTTGAGAGAAAGTTTGAAGCACTAACTAAGGGCACTAAAAACATTGACTAACAAAGGGTATAGAACCTGATATATAGTTGGGAAAATCAAAAACCTGTGGTAAGTACTTTAACGTGGGGCAATTACAGGATTATCATGGGTAATTCTGTCAGCACAAGATTTTTCACCGTGTTCTGACTTTGATTCTTAACTTTGTGTTAAATGCATCTCCACTGCAATACGCTTTTTTCTTTTGTCCACTTCTTTTTCCATATAAGCTTTTTAGTCAGGAAACCTGAGGCAAAAATCTGAATGGCAGGATCCTGCATGACTGTTTTAATGACATCTACAGTCAGTAAATCTCACACTGTCCTCTAAAAATACTCCCTTAACAATCTTTCCCTTCCTGATCCATTATACTAGCTTCAACTCCCATTACTCCATAACATTCCTCTGGAAAAATCAGCCATCCTGTTCACATGCCCTGCATAGCCTGCCAGGACAGATGGCCTGTGATGCTTGGGATGGTTAGTTAGTGACTGCTTGAACAATATACCTGTCTGCAAATATACTTGAACCCACAAGTATAAATACTTGTAAAGGGGTAAGCTGTGAAGATAGGTCAGGTCCACAAAATACACTGAAACAAGCAAGAGGAACATCTCAGATGTCCTTTCCCTTCATTGGAGCTGGGTTATCTTCAGTTTGCCCTTAGTTCTGTTATCAGAAGCAGGCTCATGCTCCTTTTTCATCTCTTTCCACAAAGACAGGGTAGGTGGAGAACTGTGGTCTTTTCTGTTGACTTATGTTAAGTACCTTGAGGTCAGAGATCTATATCTGTTTTGCTCACTCACATGCCCCAAATACCTAGAAATGTGCCTAGGGCAGTCAGGATATAGTGGAGAAACTGGAGGCTATTTCTTATTGGCTCAACTGCAAGTAAAACATAGGTTAATGATACAGGTAAGGAAAAAAATTTGTATTTAGCAATTTCTAATCAATACATAGGAAGTTTTTACTTTTGATGTGTTTTAGCGCTATTCGGGCTGCTTTAGCAAAATACCACAGACTGGGTAACTTACAGACAACAGAGATGTATTTCTTACAGTTCTGGAGGCTAGAAGTTTAAGACCAGGGTGCCAGCATGCTTGGGCGAGGGCCCTCCTCAGGGCTGTCGATTGCCAACCTCTCGTTGTGTCCTCACCTGGAAGAGTCGAGGGAACTCTGTGGGCTCTCTTTTATAAGAACACTAATTCCACTTAGTCAGTGGTAGTGTAATGGCTATCTGTGATGTCAGAGGGGTGGTAAACTTGGGGGTTATCACTTTGTGAGGGGTGTTAATGTCTAATCATTATGTTGTTTTGTACACCTGAAACTAATTTAAAAAAATAATCACACACACACACACACAAAAGAACACTAATTCCATTTCTTGTATGCTCCATTCTGGTGACCTAAGCACCTCCCCACTGTCCCACCTCCTATTTCTATCATCTTTGGCATTAGGATTTCAACAGATGAATTTGGGTGGGGCGACACAAACATCCAGACCATAGTCATTTCCTAACATACTGCTTACAATCCGTGAACCATTGATACATATTCGCTCTGTTTTAGTCATCTCCCCCCAGAACCTTGCAACAACAGCAACCAGAGAACCCCGCCCCTCTCTTCACAATAGCTACCTGTCTTCAAAGACCTGAATGAGTCTACCTATCCTTTGTTTCCCTCGCTTGAATAGTACAAGATAAAAATGATAAAGTTCTGTTCTCAATTATTTTAATAGAAGCCATGGATAGTCTGCCATAAAGTTTTATAACAGTTTAAGAAGCAATTATTTTCCAGACATGCCTTCAGGGAGATAAAAGCCCAGTCATTGTAATTGAACTTGAGTACTTGTAAGTCTTTTGAGCAGTACATTGCCAAGTGATTTCTTGCTTTAAACCCCTGAGTACAATTGTAATGACTTTGTTTTAGGGTCATCTGTCTCCTCTTCTGGTAGGTAAGCTC
This sequence comes from Rhinolophus sinicus, assembly GCF_057876585.1. Classification (NCBI taxonomy): domain Eukaryota; kingdom Metazoa; phylum Chordata; class Mammalia; order Chiroptera; family Rhinolophidae; genus Rhinolophus; species Rhinolophus sinicus. Next base: position 28,325,427 of record NC_142501.1, on the reverse strand, counting down.
AGTGGGAGATGAGAGTATCTTTCCTGTCGAGCACTATTTTCCTGACATATTTTGTATTTTCTAGAACCTAGAAAGCACTAGGTTGAGCTACCACTGAAAACAGTTAGGCAATATTTTGATATATGTGTGGATGTGTGTGTTTGTGTATATCGTACTTTCAGAGAGTACTATTTATTTTTCTGACCTTATCCTTAAATTCAAAAGGACCTTTAAATTTACTTCACATACAATGATAGAATGTAGTAAAAGATGCTGGATGTGAGTTCAAATTATAGTGATAATAATAATAATAATAAAATAATTACTATTTATTATGTGCATATTATGTGATTAGAACAGTTCTAAGCTCTTTAAATCTAATCTTTACTGCAATATTTTGAGGGCATTACTATAATTAACATTGTGCAGATGAGATACTAAGAGATGGGGAAATTAAATAATTTTCAAAGATGGCACAACCAGTTGATAACTAAGGTGAAATTTGAACCCAGAGTGCCTGGCTGTAAATTTTGCGCTTTTTACAGCTATGCTTGCCATGGCATTGAGTCTGTCTCTGTTGCATACTAAGAGTGTGAATCTCAGTTAATCTTTGGACGTGTTTTTCTTAACTTGAAATTATAATAATTATTTCAGATTGTGGAGAAAATCTGGTGATATGAATGTTTTGGGAAATGCAAGATAATATCAATTTATATAGGCCTATGACAATTATTTATTTTTATTCAATTCAGTGTTTTTCTGATCTATGTACTAATCACAGATTGCTGAATATAAACATTCTTTCATTAATGGTATTGTTAATATATGTTTTACTAGCAATTAAGCCAGTAAGAAATAGCTAGAAATAAGGAAAACAATTAATAAGTGAGTATTAAGTGGGAACTAGTAAGAGAATGGGCAAATGCAATAAACCTCACCTCACAACGAGTCCTTGGAAATGAATTGAAAAATAAGGAATAAGTCCTGAATCACACTAGAAAAAAGAAAGAATATCATTAGAAAACTGGAAGTGTTTATATATGTCTAAAAGATAGAAATCTAACAGGATTAAATTGAGGAAGGGCATTTGGCTCAAAGATAGACACCAGATAAAATGGCTTATATGAGCAAGATTGGTTTAAAGACTCTTCTGACTCATAATTAATGAAAATAAAGAGAAATGGGAAGTCAATGACAATCATTAGGGTGACTGCTTAGAGATGGAATGTAAAGCAGTTAGGCAGGTTGGCTCTGCTTCTACACCTCCTACGCAAACATAAACATTCTCTCTCTCTCTCTCTCTCTCTCTCTCTCTCTCTCTCTCTCTCTCTCACACACACACACACACACACACACACACACACACACACGCAGTCAAGCAGTAAACACTTCAACATCTGCTTCCAGATTAGAGAAGTTAGCATGAATAACTAGGTCACAGAGAAAATACAGTGTTCCAGGTGGCTGGTAACACCCAAAAGGAATGGAAAAATCCTCATGGGAATGACTGTAAGATTCTGTATTAGTAGATTCCAACTGTCTCCACTCTAACATTGGAGTCAAGCAAGAGTAAATTTAAAAATTGTCCGCAGTCAGGGAAAAAAAAGTTCTCAAATGCAAATATAAGCCTGCAATCAAGACTAACAAAGCATACGTGGGAAATACAATTTCATTAAAGAGGGGCATCAAATAAAACAGCAATAAGAAAAAACAAATAAACAAATAAAAGACACAATTATTGAAAAGAAAGTGAGGAAAATGTCAATAACTACAGGTAAGAAGCTAATTGTGTCACTTTTGAAAATTGTTTAATGGCCTCATCTCCTATTTTCTCATCTGTATGTTATTATAGTACTACCCTCAAACTATTGTAAAGAAAATTAGATTTCAAGAGCTTAGAATTTTCAAGACAAGTCAAGTGACAGACTATTCAAGTTAATAAACAAGTTCATCAGTTAAAAAATCACTAAAGAATTTAAAATAATGCCTAGCACATAGTAAGTACTATGTGTCTTAGCTATTTATACGACAATGACCAATTTTAAAAAGTAGTTTATAAATCTTCAATATAAAAGCTTTAAAAGAAAAATATAAATTTTACTAAAGGACATACTGAAGATGAAAATAAATGGGATGATAAGCCATGTTTAAGAATGAGAAAAATAAATGTTGTAAAGATATTAAGTCTTTCTGAATTCTTCAATGAAATCCCAAGCCAAAATCATAACAGAGTTTTTCTGTGAAATTTACAAATTGATTCTAAATTGTATCTAAGAGATTAAGTAAGTGATCATTAAGCACATTAAGGACAACTGTCCAAATTCAAATAACTGAGAACTCTAGATATAATTTAAAAATAAAAACTTCGGTGCATGGCTGAACTAGCAAAAATCAAAGGAAATGCTTTGAGATTTAACAAAACAAAGTATTAATAAAAGCAAATCCAGGGAGTGAAGTCAAAGTCTGAAATTGGGGCCTGACTTAAAGGAATCTGCCCATCCAGGATAATTTTGAGCCTCTATTTTACAGTCCATGAGGGAAAATGACAGACAGAAAATGGAGTACTCAGGTTCACTAATGAAAAATCATTAGTGAAGATGGAGGCTGCTAATGGACCCCCCCACCACCACCCCACCACCACCCATACACATACATATACACACCTGGAATACGAGAAGGCTGTACTCTCATTATCATGGTGAATTACAAACAAATTAAAAAAATAAATGAACAAACAAAAAACTTTTCTCAGAAAAGGGAAAAACAAATTTATTATAGTTTTCAACCTTGGAAATGAGGGGAGAGAGGGAAAATAATCTTCACTAAGAATTCATAACCACAAACTAACCATCAAACGTGTTTGCAATATTTAGTGCTCAAAATCTCAACCTGAGAATTTGTTTTAAGGTGATACCATCAATTGCCTCTAAGAAGTAAAACAGACAACTTCAGTAGAGGAAAGCAACTGGAACACAGATTCCCAAAGAATACCCATAGATAAGTTGCTTGAACTGAAAGTTAGGGGGGAAAATCACACACACACACACTCACACTCACACACACACACACACACACACCACACAAATGAGGAAACAGGTTGCCACAAGTGAAAACCAGTAGAAACAAAAAGCAATAATCTGTTACTACTTACATGGATTGTAGTTTTGTTTGTTTGTTGTTGTTTTCTGCTTGCTTGGAATAATGGAAATGTGACAGGAAGGGGAAGTGAAACCAGGGATACTCACAATACATATTAATCATGTATGTATATATTAGGAACTCAAGTGCTCTTAGTGATACTCTTAAAACATAGTCTTTGCTTTCAAAGAAATCATTTTCTATCTAAACAAACAATGATATACATGTTAAAATAACTTATGTAAGTCAGTGATATGAGCCCCACAGAGGTAGCATGAGCATTGTGGTCTGAGAGGCTCAGGAGAAGTAGGTGGAACTTGAACTTGCCTAGAAAAATAGGATGTTGCAAACATCAGAGAAGTGAAGGGATAGTTCAGGTAGTGGGAAGAAATACACAAAGGTGGAAATTCGCAAGAAACCTTCAGCGACTAGGGACAGGCTCTTAAACTATCATCCAATACTTCCACAAAAAATAATAACAAGAATATGCTTCTAAATGAAGAAAATTGGCAGCCTCCAGGAAACAGACTAGAAGAGAGCAGGCTCACACGTAAATGCAGTGCTATAAGGTAAATTAATTGATCAGTTGAGTACTGCCTATAAAATAAGTAAATAATGAAAAAATAGCCATCAGCTAATGTAAATACAAGCGCCTATTATCCAATTGTGTAAGTGGGAAGTGTGTTCAATTGGAAGTCAGGAGCCCTAAATTCTCTTCTTGGATTGACTACTGGCCAGCCTTGAAATTCAAATTATTTGGGATTCAGTGTTTATATTTGAAAACTGGGGACAAGGAAGATCTATGGAGGAGAGCAGATTAATCATCAGTCTCATTCATGCTGTCAGCCCTACATTTAACTTTACAGACCAGCACTGAGAAGAGGGTTCTCCCAATGATAATTGACATGTACTAAAGTAACAGGAAGTACCATTTTACCGTCTCAGACTGTTTCATTACCGAAGAAATCCACAGGGTGGCCATAACAGTAAACTAAAAGTAAAAATCTGAGTAGTCTAAGAATCAGACTTCTTTAATGACTAATGTTTACAGATTTCCCTTTCCCTGCTTTTATGATGTCACCAAGCCCGGAGAAGCTGGGAGAACAGCAGGAAGTGGTGACGGCTCCCACTGGAGAACCAACTGTGATTTAGACCCTTTGTAATGCTCACAGTGTTGCAAAGGAGACTTTACCATCCTCATCCTCATTTTGCAGAAGAAACTATGAAGAAAGAAAAATACTATTTTAGGTAACAGAGGTGGTAAGTGATGAAGCCAGATTTCAAAACTTAGTGTCTCTGATCAAAGTCCATCGTCCTTTCCCACACTTGCTGAGAGCTCTAAAGAAAACCCATTTGGTTAACACAAAGCGCCCCTTCTTCCTAACCATCTTCTTTATTGATATAGAAATGAGATGTTTGCTACTTTCTTTATAACTGAAGGGATGCTTAAAAAATTGGATTCATTTTTAGCACAGGGCATTATAAATAACTTTCCCAGTGCAGTATAAATAACTTTAGTGTAAATCACTTTACACTATTAAGTAATGGTTTGATCACTATAGCAATTTCAGATTTACTTCAGGGTCACTCACATGTCTTTCCTACCACTTAAATGAAGCAGGATATTTCTTCATTGGTTGTCATATTTATCAAGGTACTTTGAGTTACAAATAACAGATTTCATTCAAACTTGGTTAAAGAAAAAAAAAAGGGGGATGGCTTCCCAATGGAATGAAGGTTCATTTTAAGGAAACCAAAGGCAAGAAGTTCTTTTAGGTGATACAGAAAATCCCGTCCAGAGTCAGAAAAACGTGAGGAATTACAGCAATTGCTCATACTTATTCTCTCCACGTTTTCTAGACCAGGATTTTCTTGGCATGTTCAGGCTATTGCCTCTTCTCATAACTGGCTTTATTTTCTTTTCTAGACCCCACAATTCCTGAATTCACACATTCTCAGCTCCAGTAACTAGTAGAGACTGGCTCACATTTTTGAATCCAGATTCCCAACCTCTGAGAGAAAGAATCCAACATAGTCTGGCTATGTAGAGTAACTAAGCTCAAATAAGAGTGATGATTATTGAAGAACGATATTCTGAGCCGGGCAGACACCCCAGAAAATGTATGTTATGATTGGCTAAATATATTTCTGGGAAATTATACAAGAAATTAGAAAGGACATCAGAATGAAATTCTAAACCAATTGGCATGTCTACATTTCCCCTTGTGCCAATGGTGATAACTATCAAACCATAATTTGAGACAAAAATTTTGATAATTTTTCAGAATAAAGTTAAGCCAAAATTATAAAATTCTGAATTTATACTTACAATATCTATACTTCTGCGTGCCTATTTTAAAATGAATTGTAAAATTAAAAATGAGACTTAATGACAGTTCAAGTAGAAATACACTAAAAAAATCACAAAAGATTAATTTAAATTTAACATACAGAAAGACGCTTGATTAAAATTGAAGTCACTGAAACAGGTTGTCATTTGCAGAGGACACTTCTCTGGAAGATGGCCCTTAAATAACAAAGAAGATCTAGTAAGGATATATAATATCCTGATTAGAACCAGGTTAGTGAATTTTTTTAAGCAACATTCTTAAGTTGTTTACAACCAAAATTTATTCTATTTAGAAAAAGAGAAATGTAAAAGTTACCAATATGTTACAAACGTAAGCTACTATCAAAAGTTAAATTACTTGCTGCTTATACCCCACACTAGTGATTTTTGCACTGCTGCGCACTTCAGAATTGCCTGGAAGTCTTGTTGAAACACAAATTGCCACCTGTCCCACTGCCTCTCACCCCCTTAAGTTTCTGATTCTGTAGATATGGCTGGGATCTGATATCTGTAATTTGTATTTGTAACAAGTTCACAGTTGGCACAGATGTGCTAGCCCTGGATGGCACTTTGAGAACTCCTGCTCTAAATTTTTTTTCTTTTCTTCTCTTCTCTTCTCTTCTCTTCTCTTCTCTTCTCTTCTCTTCTCTTCTCTTCTCTTCTCTTCTCTTCTCTTCTCTTCTCTTCTCTTCTCTTCTCTTCTCTTCTCTTTCTCCCTTCCTCCCTTCCTCCCTTTCTCTCTCTCTCTCTCTCTCTCATCCCTATCCTTTCTCTCCCTCCCTTCTTCCTTCCCCTCTCCTTCCTTCCTTCCTTCCTGCCTCCCTCCCTCCCTCACTTCCTCCCTCCCTCTCTCCCTTCCTTCTTTCTCTCCATCCCTCTCCCTCTCTTTCATTCTTTTGTTTCCATGTTCACATTCAGCTCAATTTAAGAAGTTCAGCAGTGTGCTGTGTCAACATCCATGCTGCTCAGTGTGTTCTGGGGGACTCAGGTGATTATGAAAAGCAAAGGAAGTTTTTTCCTTGGTGATACACTCATGCTAGAGCTAACAGAGAGGCTGGAGAGCTTGTGTGGGACCTGGAAATTAATGGAAGTCTGTATTTTAGTATCTCAATTGGTGATCACCTTATTGCTCTTTTGTCAGTTTGTGGTATGGTTTTCTCACCAAATTCACGCCTGTCTGTGCAGAAGGTCTGCACAATGCAGAGTGTGATTTTAAATGGGTGCAAACATCCAGACCCTTGGAGCTTGCTAATTGTCTTTTATTCTTAAGCTTTACTGAGGTATAATTGACAAATAATTTTGTAAGATATTTAAAGTGTACACAGTGATACTTTGATATAGATATATATTGTGAAAGAATCCTCCCATCTAGTCAGTTAACATATCCATCATCTCACATTTATTTATTTATTCATTCATTCATTTATTTGTTAATGTGAGAACATTTAAGTTCTACTCTCCTAGCAAATGTCAATTACACAATGCAGTGTTATCACTATAGTCACTGTGGGGACAGAGCCAGGAGTGCAGTTTCCAGGCTCTTGGCCTCATGTGAAAAGGTGCTGGCTCTGGTAGTAAATGGCCATCAACTGTGATTGGATGGTGATCAGCTGTGGCTGGTTAGCCGTCAGCTGTAACCAGTGAGCCACTGGCCACTAATATAACTCTGTGGATATGCTAGCAGCAAATGGGGGCTAGCAAGAAGATGGTGGCTAAGCTAGCAAGCACGGATTGCAGTTAGCATGGGGGATTGCAGTTAGTAAGTGGTGGAGAGAAGTGGACAGCAGGTTGCGGATAGTGTGGCTCCTGCTTCCTGTGTCTCCAACCCAGCCACCAGCGAGACTATAGTGGTATGACTCCCCTATCTATGGCTTTGTGAGTATTCCTTTTTGGCTTCACCATGTCCTGCGTTCTTATGTGGTGAGCGGGATCAGAGACCTCGCCTGACACCCTGCATGACAGTCACTATGTTATACATTTTTACATGCTCAGGATTATTCATCTTACAACTGAAAGTTTGTACCCTTTTACCAACCTCTCCCTATTTTCTCCAGCCCCTGATAACTACTTTTCTACTCTCCGATTTCTTTCATTTTCATTCTGTAGGTTGCCTTTTCATTTTATAGATAGTTTCCATTGCTGTAAAGCAGCTTTTTAGTTTGATTTGTTTTTCCTTTTGCTTTTGGTGTCAAATCCAAGAAATCATTGCCAAGACTGATATCAAAGAGCTCTGAGAACTCTGAGAACTGCTCTAAGCTCAGGACAGGAGAACCATTTCTAACCAGTATTTTTCTGGGTTCATACAGAATTACACTAAATACAAATAAATGCACCAAAAACTATAAGTAAACAAACAGCAAAATCCTTTACAGGCCTACTTTTCAGGGTCCTTTTCAGGTTTATCCAAATTGGAGATGGGGATACTGGTGGTTAGGAGAGTTAAATACACACACACACACACACACACACACACACACACACACAGGCGCACACATTTACAAATGACATCCCACATTCCCTCAAAGATGAATGAAAGCTCAGAAGCTGGAGTCAAGGTTAATACTAGGCAAAAAGGAAGGCAAGGAAATATGTATTCAGGTTGTCACATATTTATGCAGGATCATAGTATAATGGAATCATTATAGATTTTGTGATCAGACCATCCAGAGTTTATAAAGCCTAGGTGTGCCATTTACTAAGTATGGAATCTTGTATGTTGGTTTTCATAATTCCTATTAAAAGTAATGTTGAGAACACACACACACACACATATATGATATAGATATATTTATATGATACAGATAACATATTAAAATGTCTAGCACACAGTAGGCATTCAAATGTATTAGCCACTATATATTAGAGTCCTATCATGTGCAAGGCACTTAGCTAGGTGCATTGGTTTGTTTAATCCTCACAAGAGCCCCATGAATTGTCATCATCATTATAACCATCATCATTCCCATTTTGCAAACAAGAAAACAGAATCCCAAGATCACTTGGGCAAAAATTCAGTCAAACTCTTGAGGCAAACCCAAACAGTTTGAGGCCAAATGCTTGCCTTTCTACAAAGATGAATTTTCATATCACCTTTATCTTTCCCATCTCATGTTCCTTGGCTACAGTTATAAACCAGAAGTTTTCATTGCAGAATTGCTTCCTCATTTAGTCAATTTCCATGCCTTGCCTTTTACTTTCCTCTAAGTAATGTTCACTACTTTTATATCTTAATCTATAAAGACCTTGTTGGCAGACCTAATCAGACAAAAATAAGATGTGGGGAAATTTATTTTTCATCATCTAGTCTCCATTTTTATCTACATTGCTCCAATAATCCTTTCGTCTTTCTGCTGTTAGACCCCGTTCCCAGGGGGGGGAAAGCTGATCCTGAACTTCTACACCATAATTGCTCACCATCTCTGGCTAGTCAATACAAAAGAGTCTGCTTTATAGCATAATTTAGTCTATATTGTATTGTTAATGATACAAATGATAAAAATGCCTTTGGAGGGCATTTTATCCTCCTCTCTCTTTATGACGAGGTAGATAGACCTGTCACCTCTCCCAGTCAAATATTATCTATTTGTCAAGGTGTCGCTCAAATGTCATTTTCTACATGGTTATTTGCCTTATTCCCCAATTTTTCTTAGCCTCCAAATCCCCACAATGCTTTAAGGTACTGTATCTTGTTGTTTTCATACTCAACTTTCTATATTAAATACTACTTGTTTTCTCTCGTCTCCCATATAATGTGATTTTTCTTGAGAGTTAACATTTACTGGCTCATCATTCTTTTCATGCCTGATTTAGTCAGACACTCTGCTGGCGCTGTAGAGGTGGTATGGTGAAGGGGACCACGAACCAGATTTCCAGAGGTTCACAATCTAGTGATCTCAGAAAATGCTTGGGGAAGCTAGGGAAGGGTTCATAGAGAAAGTAAAGTTTGAATACAGTCTGGAAGGAATAGTAAAAGCTCTCAGATGTGAAGAAGGGGAAAAGGTATTCCAGATAGATGAAACAGTCTGTAAAAATGCATGGAGACATGACAGCACATAAATAAAAAGATTTCCAGAAGAGGCAATACATTTACTTACAATGCCAGATCTGATCCAGGAATGCTCCCACTAGTGCCTTTATCCCACCATGCTAGACATCACTAATCCATCAAGGTTCTCCTGTCTGCTGAGCTCGGACAAGCTCTTACTTCAGAGTCCTTCTCAACACGGCAGTCCAGGCAGCCATTATTGAACAACTGAAGTTTGCACAAATATGAAATCTGTTTGCCAAAAATACCCTAACTGAAATGTAAAAATTTCTATGTGGTAGAATGTCAGTCCAGTGGGGCAGATGTCGTAGAAGAAGCTTTTAGGATGAATAACTCAAATTAGTTCTCACTGGTGACAGGCAGCCTCTGTCTGTATGTCAGGTAAAAGTAAAGAGATGCTAGCATTGCTGAAGGTTGACCAGGGGCTGGGAGAGAGCAAGAGTAAAGGAGCAAGGAAAGGGTGTGCTGAGTCAAGCTCTGGGAATTTTAAGCATGGAAAGCAAACTTCTTGGGCTATCTGAGTGCCTACCTTTTGGTAACTGTTTTGAAATTTTGTTTCATTATTCATTTGATTCTGCTTAGGTACACTGTGCACAGCTCAAGCAATTATGTTCCCAAATAATAACAGTAACTTATGTCTTTACTGTCACAGCATTCACCTACGATATCACATGAAGGTCTTTACTGCCTCTGGCAGGCAGGTGGGTCTTCACAGTTCCCCCTCACTACATCTTTTTTAATCAAAGTCTATATGGTGCTGTATGGGGCAGAGATACCCTGTCATTATTAACTCAGTTTTATGAGAAACTCCTAAGTTATTGAAGTCTTTTACACTGTTTTACAAGCTACTCCTCAGAGCAATACTGAGAAATGGGTCAGCATTGTTATGGCTCTTTATAGTGTCAACTAATGATTGCTGGTGCCTATTCCAGCCAATAGGAATCCCCAGTTTGGGGTGTGGTGAAGGAAGAAACTTCATTCAGTGCAAACAGCTCAAGTGTGATACAGCATGGCTGTGAGAATAGCACAACTGTAGAACAGCTCAATAATGCTACAGCTTAATTATGAAGCAGCACAGCATGGCTATGAGGTGACCCTGGGGCCAGATGGCCCTGGGGCCAGACCCCTCTCCCTCTAGACAGCTTTGCTCTGCTCCAGTCTGGTCCACTCTGGTCCACTCTGCCCTGCACTGGTCTGCGAGACATTTTCCATCTTTTGGCTCCAGCTCCAGCCCCAGTCAGGTCTAGCTCTAGTTCCAGCTGGGGAAACACAGTTTTCCACATTTGGTAGAAAGGCAAAATGTGCTCTTCAAGCCAGAGGGGAGCTGGCTTATATATACAGAAATCCCTGCCCCTAGTCCCTGATTGGTCTGTCCTCATGCAAATGAGGACTCCAATTCCTTGTAGTTTGATTGGTCCAAAGAGCCCTGTCCTCATTTGTCAGAATGGAGCCTCTCTGATTGGTCGATAAAGATGCTGAGGCCTATAGCTGTGTAGCTCCAATTGGATGGGGAAAGCCTCGGTCCTATTGGTTGAACTACTATTCCAGGAACTCCTTTTGTAAGGGCTGGCTCAGATGGCAGGAACACAATGCAGGCAGGCAGTTCTGTGCAGGCTTCTCCCTGAAGTGCGGTTTGCACGAGAGGCCCCTGTTTAGAAATGGCTGTTAGGCTCTGCTTTTAACTTTGAACCCACTTAGCAACCAGGAGCCCTTTTCTGTAGGTATATTGTTTCCCAAGTTCCATAACAAACAGGAAAACAAGGCTACAATTAAGTTGATTATTTTCTGAAAAGCTGACAATTAATAGCGGAGTCTTTCTTACAACTAGGATCTCTTTTGCCATTTGATCATGAGTATTATAATTGACCAACAGGAATTAATAAAATATTATTTTCTTAACTATCTTGGAATTTTATTAAATCTCCACCATATGTTAGATGCTGCACAGGTTACAAATCTGACATATATTAAATGGATAAGTGACACAATATGTCAAATATATAAGAGCCCATATTTCATATATATGTATATATATACACACATATATATGTGTATATATATATATATATATATATATATATAAAATGTGTTGTATATTTTAATTTGGGTGCTTAGATGTAGTAAGATATTCACATTATGCTCTTCCCTTCATCACCCTCATTTTGCTCCCTTCCCCACCCGCCAAGTGATGATGATTATCATAACCAATTATAAAGATGTCATATTGTCTGCTTTGAGGCCTTCTTGGTGTATTACTAAGAACTACTCCAACTCCTCTGCGGTTTTATCATAGCAATTGATAGATTTATACGTTTTAAAAGTAAATGTAATATGTAAGGACAGAAAAACGTATTTGACTCTATGGTATAGTTATGTTTGTCCACCAAACCAGAAGCTCTCCAAACCCCATTCTTTGGGGTTTTTATGGAGACTTCATTACATAGGTGTGATTGATTAAGTCATTAGCCATTGCTGAGGGAACTCAATCTCTAGCCATTGTCACTTTCCTGTAAATCAGGGGATGGAGCTGAGAGTTCCAACCCTCTTATCACTTGATTGTTTCCCCTGGAAAGTAGTCCCCTTACCTCAAGGGCTTTCCAAAAGTTACCTCATTAACATAAACTCCCCTGTGGTTAAAAGGGCTTGTTATGAATAGCAAAATACACCTTTATTACTCTCATCACTTAGGAAATTGCAAGGATATTAAGAGCTCTGTGCCAGGAATAGGGAGGAAAACCAAATACATGTTTGTTATTATAAATTACAGTATCAAAGCAATATTTTCCCAAAGAGCTGAATAGGTAAGCTGAGCATAGGGGGATATTTCCTACCTGTCCCTTTCAGGAACTGTGTCCTCTTGGAAAAATGTCTTTCTTCCAGAACAGCCCCAAATCTACCCATTGACAGAGCTGGTTCAGGCTATATTAGCCTCAGATAACTTGAAATTTTAGATAATAGAGCAGCAGTGTGGGGTACTAACGATAAACTGAGGCATATTAAAATATTTGAGTTTGTTAGAACAAAAGTCTATTTAAATCATGCAGAGCCAAACCAGAAGTGACTAGGAGTATTCCACTGACAGGAGCTAAGAGAAAGACTTTTGTAGAGAAGACATGGAAGCAAAGCAGGGACATTGATCTATTCTCTTGCAGGGCTTGAGCCACATGACTGAAAAAGACCCATCTTTCTGAACTCCACCTCCCTGCTGTTGAAGGAAACAGCGTCTTCATCTCCCCTTTTTACCAGCTTCACTACTTGGGAGAAGTTTGGAAAGGGATTGAATTCAGTTGAGTTAAGCTTTTTGCAGGGAAAGATGCTTATCTTTGCTCCTGCCCACACCTGTGCTAAGTGGGTCAGCTGCACTCTTCCCCAGGATCTAAGGGCAGGTTCTTTATAACAAAGTCTCTAACCTTACTATGAATATGGTAGTTCCCCCTTATCTGATGGGATATGTTCCAAGACCCCGTGGATGCCTCAAACCACTTATCGTACTGAATACTGTATAGATTGTTTTACTATGCATACATACCTATGATAAAGTTTATAAATTAGGCACAGTAAGAGATTAATGACAATAACTACTAATACAATAGAACAATTATAACAATATACTGTAATAAAAGTTATGTGAATGTGATCTCTCTTTCTCTGACAACTGAGGCGGCTACTAAGTGACTAATGGGCAGGTAGTATATACAATGTGAATATGCTGGACTAAGGGATGATTGACATCCCAGGCAGGACAGAGCAGGACAGTGCAACATTTCATTATGCTATTTAGAATGTCACACAATTTAAAACTTATGAATTGTTTGTTTCTGGAAATTTCCACTTCATGTTTTTGGACCGCAGTTGACTTTGAGTTACTAAAGATGTGGTAAGCAAAACTGCAGGTAAGGGGAGACTACTGTATAGTCAGCTTTCCCTAACTTTCTGGCAACACTTAGGAGTTTTACCTACCATATTTTCTGATCTAAGCCTCTGGAACCAGCTCTCAAGTACCTCAATCACAGCCATTGAAAAGTTTTACTTGAGAGCACTAGTGGCCCCTTCAGGTTGACTTCCTCAGGCATTCCATAGATCATGTTCTTTTTCTCAGCTCCTTGCCATCCCTCACCTACCCGTGCCTCACCCAATACAGAACTGTCTTTTCTCTTGGGGTGGAAACTGTATCTTCTTAAAACCCTCTCTGTGTCTGGTAGTCATTTCCATCACAAGCTAAATGGCCTTTTCCTAGCTCTATCGTCTATTTCAACATGTTGAACGATGCCTCAGATGTCATGTCCAGGTTTGGAGATTAATTTTCACCCAGGATTCTGAAAACACTGCTCCTCCATCTTCAAGAAGTGGCTTAATTTTAAATAATTCATTCTGAAATGAGGGTCTTAAAAGCATACCACACTAAAAAATATTTTTCTAGATCTACCTGGCACTATACATAATTGTTGCAACATTATCAACTATATTCCCTATGCTATACTTTATTTACATCCCCGTGACTATTTTGTAATTACCAATTCATGAATTATATAAATGTCTAACCACTATACTGTATACCTGAAACTAATATAAAATAATATTGAATATCAACTGTAACTGAAAAAAGTAAATAAATAATTTTAAAAAATTTGAAACAATTGTTGAGCAGGTTGCTTTTATCCTAATTTCCTTCATCTCCTTCTAGACAATCTTATATATATAGAATTATGTAGTAATTTTTGAACCCTGTCTCATCATACTCCACTAGACACAAATCACTAGGGACTTCTGAGAGTGCAACCCAACTACACCAGAGTCATAACTAGGTTAGCCAATCATCCGATTGGCCTGGGACTGAGGCATTTCCCAGGATGTGGGAGTTTCAAAGTGCTAACATCTCAAAATGATTTGGGTTCAGTGCTAAGAGTTGTAATCTACTCATAGCTCTATAGCTCTTGGTATGGATCACACAAGGGTTTTGGTAATCTAAAAAAAAAAAAAAAAAATGTACATATAGGGTTATGAGTCCACAAGCTCAGATGTGAGGGAAAACAAAAAGAAAAAAGAAAGCCATATAATGTATAAGGGTCCTGGCAGGAAAAAGATGGCACAATAAAAGGTAATTAACTGAGGAGGATTCAACAAAGAAATTACTTAAAAGGTATAGATAGGATTAAGGGAAGTCAACCAGGAATAGTGCCGCTCCCCTGTCCCTATCGCAAGCTAACAAGAATGGAGAAGCTTCTAAAGATTTTAGATTTGAGAGAGCAAGAAGAAGGAATGGTTACTAGAACCCAGCCAGAGAGTGACTACAAAGGAGGCCCACCTGACAGGATCTGCTGCTTTCAGGAAAAGGACCCAGTCAACCTATAGGAAGGGATCCTCGGAAATCTCGAATCATTCTGTTCTCTTCCTCTGATCTCCTACCCGTGCCTCCTAATGGCTGGACACAACAAGAATCAGGAGGGCAAAGAAGTCTGTAGAAGCTGTCCAGCAAGGTTAGCCCCTGGAGCACAGAGCAGAGAAGAAAAAAGGTGGGGAATGGATCTAAAGCACAAAAATATTCAGCTTACACTATTTCCTTTAACTCAAAAGTAGTCTTATTTGGAGGACCCATCCCACCAAAGTTATAAGAAATTCAGGCATTAATGGAACTCTGCCTCCCCTCCCCACCCATGTCCACCCCACATAAGACCCCTACTCCATAGAGCAAACTTTAGTCTGCACTGTATTTACACTTGCTGCTGAAATGGGCATTGTCCAAGCTTGCTAGAACAATCAATCTGGTGGTTCTGTGGCTTTATGCCACAGCCTTCACGGGAGTCTTTACTAGAATTGAGAACATCGAGGAAGGTGATGCTACCCAAATGTGCCCACCATGCAGACATCCCCCACACCACAAAGTCCCTCCAGAGGGCACTAGAGGGAGCCGGCCATAGTCCTATTTACCCACCACATGCTATTATTGTCCCTTTCCCAGGTATGAGAATCTTCTTGCCTTGGCTTCTGTGTTTGCATATCTCCTCATAAAGACACTAGCTCTTCTCCTCTTCCACTCAACATACCCTAGCATATGATCTTTAGCGGTTTGGATTTTCACAACATAAAGAGAGATCTTCTTGAGTCAACTTCTGCCTTCAGTCCTGTAGACTACCAACTGCCAAAATATTGGCTTTCATTTTGGAATAAGAAAAAAGAAACCCACAGAAACAAACTCAGTCAGAATTTTCTCTGATTCTTCTATTGCAACACAAATAACATGCAACTTAATTTACTTACATCAAATTGAAAATGTAAATGGTGTTGGGGTACTATAGCAGAAAGGGAATTTAATCCCGGCATGTAAGACAGAAACAAATATATGTGTGTATATATATGTATATACATATATTTGTATATATATGTGTATATATATATATATATATGCATATATTTATGTGTGTATATATGTATATACATATATACATATATTTGTTGATGAATATATATGTGTATATATATATTTGTTGATGAATATATATATATATATATATATATATATATATATATATATACACACACACACACACACACACACACACATATATTCAGTGTATAAAAAGACAGGAAAACAGCCATAGCCTAGTCACTTATTATACTCTACATATATCTTTTCCCCCTTTCACTTTGCATCTATGTGTCTAAGCCTTTGAGTTTGATAGAAATGGAAGGATGTGGGAGGAGGAAGGTAACCATACAATGATATGACTTCGTCTACAATTTTCAAGTAAACTTGCCTCTCTGAATGAATGTTAGATTACTTTCCAGAGCTGGTAGCCTCACATAATCTATATGGATAACAGCCAGAGGAAGCATTAGTGTAGAGTTGAATAAATGGTCCTGGCTTGAACCTTGAAAGAGAGACCTGAGTTGGAATCATTGTTCTTTGATCTATTAGCTCTATGATGTTAGGAAACTCACATAACCACTCTGAGTTCTGGTATCCTCATTAGGATAACAACACCAATCTTGCATAGCTGGTGTAAGGAGTAGAAGTGATAAAACGAGGCTTCTGTCTAGCACCTAGACCATAATAATGAGTTTCGTCCCCCTCCAGAGGAAAAGGCATTGGTAATCCCAATCCAGCATTTTCTTGACAGACTTCTATTTCGAACAACATGGTGGCCTATTTTTGTAGGTATGTACAGCTTGCTTAAGAGTTTCAGCCATAATAGAGGGCAGAAAAATGCCAACTAATCTTGAGGGACCAGAATACATTGAGATCAGAAACTAGGGCTAAGGTGTGCCCGGTTATACCTGTTGAGTAGCCATAGTGAATATTATTTCCTAAACTATGAAGAAGAATTTAGTGGTGGAGTGAAGTGTGTATCACCCGCCAGAGCAGACTCTTGCTCCTGTCAAACCTGGGTAATACAAATACCAATTAAACACATCCCTGTGGGCTTTTCAAAGTAAGTCAAGGCCATCCAATCACCAACCACGTGCCTACAAAGATTGTCTTTAGAACCTTCTCACATAGGGACACATCAAAGTCATTTTGCCACACAATTCAATTTCTCACCATCTCAGAATTAGGTGCTGTAAACTGAGATCCTTTTTGGTACAACTTAGCTTGTGTTCTTTTGGTTTACTCTTGTTAGAGATAACAAAAGTGGCTGGCTAGCATAATTATACATTAGTGAAATTCAAAGGAAATGGCATTCTTTTACTTTCTAAGTCCGTGATATGCCTTCTAGCTCCCTTTAAATGTCAGGTTCCACACTTTAGCTTTAGGACAATATTTCATTTCATTATAGTTATAGATTATGAACCTTGAATCTGAACAAAAACTCATGAAATTGAGGTAAAGGAGAATGGCAGTGGCCACAGCCAAACAGTGAAATGTATATCTTTACTATAACGTGTATGGATTATGTGCTGTTGAGTTGGCTCCAATTCCTGGCAGCCCTATGAATGAGTCATGCCCACAATATCCTGTCCTCAACAGCCCTGTTCCGCTCCTGTGGACTCATGCCTATGGCTGCTGTAGTGGAGTCAATCCATCTCATATTTGCTCTTCCTCTTTTCCTTTACTGTAACATGTTTCTTTATATCATCTGTCATCCTGAAGACATGTTTTTAGCTTAACTGAGTTTAATAATAATAATAATATAATAATATATACATAAAACACACACACATGCAAAAAACATTATCTCCAACCACCAACAAAACAAAGTAACCTCCTCAGAAAACAAACAAACCACTCCACTTGATTCTTAAAATCTCATTTTTAAAAATTAGCTACCAGAATTTAAGTTTTCCTATTGAAATTTCACAACTCTTAAGTGTTTCATTGTAAGTTTTTCACGTAAACTCTTACTGTGGGGATCCCTAGTGTGTGGTCACTTGAAAAATCACTTGAAAATCACTGTAAGTTGCCTAAACAGGAACACAAATAAAAGACATTTTGTTTCACTAAAACTGTTTTTGAAATGATATTTCATGGCTCAAAGCAAAACAGTATAGGTGGGTGTGTTTCTGAAAATTGCAACAAGCTTATTTGTAATTGTAAATTGTAAAATACCACACAAGTATCTTGTAATACTTGTTTTTGCCCAAACTCTGCTCTCCAGCATTCGATACTTATTAAAAGATCAAGACTGATAGTGATGGGTATATGAGATTCAGGTAAAGGCAGAATAAAAGGAAGAGGACTAGAAATAGTTTGCTCACAGTTCAGTAAGATTTCTAGAGATCTAAAAACTTGGACAAGGTGGATATTACTCTCCTTGTTTATATTTAGTTCATAATATAAAAATAAATACACACTCAGATCTACACTAGCAAATATTGCTAGTTTATGGTAATTGTGTGTGTGTGTGTATGTGTATCTTTTTTTCAACATTGTGACCTTATCATAGGGAAGTCGAAACTCTAATGGCACTTGACTAGTAATTTTCTCTTGCCCGTTTTTAAAGAGCTAGCTCTTCCTTACCTCCCAAATTTTCTCATTTTCAATTTCTACTCCAAAAATTCCTGTGCTTGGGGGATTATCAAAACTAAATTTGTCTTCAAAACATGAGTACTAAATAGATCATTACAGTGAGTAGTTATGGATGCTAATAGTGATCAAATGGAAGTCTGACTAAGAGGAAGAGTTCAAATTAAAAATAAAAGAAAGAATTTGGAAGAGCAAAAACTGAAGAAGACATGTATTGGATGTTTTTCCTTTTTTTCTCTTTTTAGTTGAAATCTATTTTCCAGAATTATCATACCTACCAAAAAAAGTAAGTCATTAGATCTTCTAGACAAAAATTTAGTTCAGATATCCCATGAAATTTAATTCCTAAACAAGTGAGGATATAAAGGGAAGTAATAAAGAAGATGAAAATAGAGAAAGTAAATTAAATCAGGTAAAAAAAAAGTGATATGTGCAGAAAGCGACAGAAGAAAGCTTTCTCAGGAAGAAGAGAGTGTATTTTATTCATTATTTCAGAGTTAGTTCCTAAATGCTAAAAAGTACAATTTTACACAGCTGTTTAGTTTCCCCACCAAGGGGCCTAATAGAAAAGATATGAGTATTTTCTGGTGGCCAGATAGCCTTGCTCAATTGGCTCTATTTTTCAAGGTGAGTTCAGGGTGTCTACAGAGTTCTCTGCATGTTTTACATTTTACCAGATCTCAATTATGTACTTAACTAGAGAGGAGAGATCAAACACCACTAGACACAATACCAGAACATGGGGATTTTTTTCCAACCAGAAGGGTAATGTTCAATCCAGAAAGAGCATTGGATTGAGTGTAAGGAAACTCAGGTTTTGGTTCTAGCTTTGCCACTAAATAGATGAATTAGTTTGAGATAGTTTGTTAATCTCCTGATTCTCATTTGTAAAATGACTGGGGTTTAAATGGATACTTTTTAAGATTTCCTTCCAGTTCTTATTTATCTATTAGACAATCTTTTCAAGTTCTTTAACCACAAGTAAGCCAATTTGCTAGTCTTTAGAGAAACATTAAGAATGTATCTAAATAGTTTAGAAAAAACAAAAGAAGCAAAACAAACACAACAAAGTTTTTTAGAAGCTGGAACTTTTATATAAAATCAACATATGCTGAAATAAGCAAGGTTTTAAAAACCTGCTTTTTAAACTTCTCAATAATTGCTTCTGCCCTCTCAATAATCTCAGCTCTAAAGGTGCATCATTTTCCAAATCCTAAATCCAGTTTCCCATAGAAGAAGGTTAAGTCACAGTCACTCCCCAACCCTACTTCTCCAGCTCTTAGTTCTCTTAATGAAAATGAAGACCACTCATAATATATCTTTACTTTGGTATGCCGATATAAATTAAAGTTAAAAGAAGGAAAGTGTATGTTTGCAAAGGCAGTGGTGGCATGGAATAGATATTGTAAATTAACTTTATTTCCATGCCCTGGAATTTATCAGTGACATTATCATACAACTACTCAGAATTATGGAGTTGTGGTTCATGTAAATTCTTTGTGTATTATATGTCATAAGTAAGCTAAAGCAAACCCAACATGTAGCATTATCTTGATGGGTTTCCATAGACCAATGTGTGGTCCAGATTGGAGGGCTGGAACTTTTCCACAATAGGCTTCTGGAAAATTATTCAGGCTAAACTTCTAGTTGTGTAGAAAACTTGTGCAACTCAATACACTAGCCACGTGGAGCACTTTAAGTGTGGCAAGTCCAAATGGAGATGTGCTGTAAGTTTAAAATACACACCAAAGTTTGGAGACAGTACCAAAGATTTAAAAAAGAATGTAAAGTATTATTAAAATTTTATATTGATTAAATATTGAAAGGATAATATATATACTTAGACTGTATCTGGTTAAGTAAAATGTATTAAAATTAATTTCATCTGTTCTTTTTTATTTACTTATTTTGACTGTCAGTAATTTTTAAATTACATATGTGGCTCATATTTGGGTCTCAAATTATAGCTCATTTGCTGGTCTGGACCATCAAACCCTTGAACATAGGGTCATTCTAGTCTTGATCCACATACTATTCTTAGCACCTCATGTGAATGGTCACTCTATGCTTTGAATGCCAAACAGAGCCATATAATCAGAGTCCCTACTCCCTTGAACATAGCTAGAGATCATGAAAAACCTTTGCTCTCTTATTCCTCTATTTTTGTGTTCTCAACTGACCATTTACTGATGTGGTTTTAGCATCGATGAGGTTTATAAGAATCGTTTCCTGTTTTCTAGTTTCAGGTGTATTAATATATCAATGCTTTCATACTTTATGCTCTAGTCCCTTGAATGGTTTAAACTCTCCTTAACCCCCTTAGTCAACTAATTGCATTTTTTTCCTTATGGTGATATGCTGAATAAATTTTTGTCAACTCAGCATCATACCTTAGCCTCTTGAACGGCAGGAACTACATTTCCCAGAACCTCCTTCCCTGTATGGTTCCAAGTTGGAGTCTGTCAATGAGAAGCACTTGCTCAAGATTTAGAAGGCAGAAGAGGTTCTGCCTCTTGTTTTCTGGAGTCAGCGACAGGAAGATGCGTGGGCAGAGGAAGGTTCAAAGCTGCTTCCAGATAAATTTCCTGAGGAACTCCTGTATTTATGTTGCTGACTGACAGCTGATGTGGGTGGACTCACAGTAAAGCTGATGAAGTTAAAATTTCAGGGCTTCTGTCTTGCGTGGACCCTTTTTAGGACTCAGGAAGTGGCTTTAGTTTTTAATTTATTTTTATTTATAATTTATTATTTTATTTATAATTTTATTTATTTGTTCTTAAAAAGAGCCCTCTAAATTGCATAATCTTTAAGGCTCACAACACTTGGCCCTGACTGTTTCAGAGCCTCTCAGAGATCTTGTGACTCTAGTGACTTCAGGAGAGACCTCCTGAAAATTACTGGCTTTAGGGCTGGAGTTGGAGATCTTCAGTAGAGCTTCTCTGACTTTTTCTCCCCCTGCCCTTCCAACAGTTGTGGCTCTCTAACTCCCTTCATACTAAGAACAGAGTGGCTTTTGTTTCCATGACTCAACCAGTCATTGCTTAAAAATGATTGCTGTCAACAATTAGATTATGATTCGTTTTTTCTGTTGTTCCACTTAATCTCAAATTTAATAAATGGCATTTCTCTACACTACAAATGATAGGAAAATAATTATTTAACATCACATGAATAAAACCTTAGGGTAAGTTCCATCTTGTTAAACACTGGATATTCATAATGTAGCACTTTGTCTGGCACATAGTGTGTGCTTCGTGAATATGTGCTGAGTTAGTGTGTGAATTGAGTGAGTGAAAGAATGGATGACTTTATGAGCATTTGTATTCAAGTTGCTTTCTAGTCATGATTATTAAAACAATATAGATCATGTTTGTTCTAATTCTTTCAAGATTTATTTAGCTCAGTGTCAAGAACTCCCAGTTGCACACTGCTTTTTTTGGATGAAAATAAGTAGATTCAGAGCCATTCCAGCACAAATTCTAGGAAATTCCAGGATGCATCTGTAATTATTTTAGGGTATTCCAGAGGTTGGAGGCCACACCTCTAAGGGTGAATATATACATACATATTAAAGGGGCTTGATTATTGGATCAGAGCTTGAAGAGTTCAAGTCCTCTCATTTCTTTCCCTTGCAATTTAAATTTGCATAATAAATAGCAGTGATAATCATTTTGCTGTATAAGAAAGTCAATGGCTAGTCCTCACCAGAATAAATCATGCCTTTAATTCTATTGAAGACTATAATCTTAAAAAAATTAACAATTTGATCATGCTTAGAATTAGATCAGCATTTTTTAGAATATATATATATATATATATATATATATATATATATACATATATATATATGGCATTACTGTATGCTCTATATTGAAGTCAAACTAAAGTATGACTCCAACATTTAGGACTTTGTCATTTAAAAAATATTGATGAATTCTATGGAGAAGTCAAAAATTCCATATTTTGCTATTTTTCTCTAAGAATTAATTTTCCTTAGTTTTTATTTTTCGTGGGTGGAGTAAGAAAGTAATAATACAAGATAGTTTCATAATTATCGATAATGAATGTGTTGGTAATTAAGATTGGAAATTTCGGGTCTTTTTGTTTATTTGTTTTCATTTAGTAAATATTTACTGTTCCAGCTTATGCTAGGGTACTGTGCTAACCAGTGGAAATATAATGAATTATCCTTGATAGCTAGTTACCTACCTGATGTGGGGCAGGCAGTCATATAACATAATTCCAGGAAAAAAAAATATGGTTTGGGGGAATAGGGAAGGGAAAAAAAGGAGCTTTTGTGGGACTAGATCCTGGAGGTACATATGATAATCTTGTATACTTATCCTTGCACCTTTGGGAAACTCTTACAAAGGAGGAAACAGATTCTGGGACATTGAATACCTAGCCCAAGCTAACTCCTTTAATAAAGCCAGCAGTAGAAATTTATACTTAAGTCTCTCTGGGCCTTAGAAGCAAAGAACAACAAATAGTCCTGTATTCCATAGAGTTTTGGGGTACAGGCCACAGTCCCTCTGGCATGTGCTTAGCATAACCCAGTTCATTCTCTAAAGGCCATGTGGGTTCTTCCAACTGGGAACACCGTTTATTGGGTGACGTTGCTCGGTACCTGTCATCCTGAGGCTAAGAGGGCTCAGTTGCTTAAGCTTTCACCAGCTGGCAGAAGCAATTGGAGCAGAAGGTAGGATGTGGATTTATTCAGCTTTTATCCCCAAATGTAGTATTAAATACATATTAATTGCTCATTAGTTCTTCTGTTAAATGGGTGTAAACTCTGATATTTACATGCATTTTCTGAGGGTTGGATTTCAGCTTCCTCACCAACGGTGATAGATGAAATTATCCGTAAACTATCTTTCAGGAGTAAGTTGCCAATTAGTCTTAAGAATTTATTATTCCAGTTCTTAGTTGCTATATCAGAAATAGTTTCTGATGCTTGATAAATGTTGAATGAATACATGTATCTAGAAACAAGTGTCTGGGAAAGAGAAGCGCAGCATAATTTGGATGCCTAATTTTACCTCTCCTAAAGGTCAATTTCAGGTGTCATAAGGTTGTAAGGGAGGAGAGCCCTCTCCCCGCTCCTACTAAAGGACCAGTAGACCGTGCTCCTCAGAAAACGCCACATTACAGTGCAAACCTCAGATTTACCCCGGCTTTCCTTTACTCCCCGTCTCGGCTCCTGCGCTCCAGTCCCCAGCGGATGGGTGGGTTGTAAAGGGCACCAGGCGCCTTTAAATGCTAATGAGAGTCGCTGCCCTACTCCGAAGCCAACTTTCCCCACCCTCTTCCCTCGCCCGCCCTCCCCTCCCCGGCCCGTGCGCCGCCTAGAAAAACTTGTGCGGGGCCATTTTTGGGGCAGTAAGATCCAGCGAGGAGCCCCAGAGCGAGCGCGCAGCCCGAGAGCTCGAGCCGCCTCCGCCGCGAGACCCCACCCCGGCCTGCGCCGCGAGATCCCGCAGCTCCCCGAGAGCGAGCCCGGCCGCCGCGACCACCAGCCGCGCTAACCGCCGACCAACCGCCACCGAGGTGCCCGAGTGAGAGCAGAGGAGGCGGCATGAGCGAGGCGGGCGAGGCCACCACCACCACCACCCTCCCGCAGGCTCCGGCGGAGGCGGACGCCGCGGCCCCCCAGGACCCGGCGCCCAAGAGCGCGGTGGGCGGCGGCGCCCCCCAGGCCGCGGCCCCGGCGCCCGCCGCCCACGTCGCAGGAAACCCCGGTGGGGACGCGGCCCCTGCAGCCACGGGCCCCGCGGCCCCCGCCTCTTCAGTCCCCGCCGGCAGTGAAGACGCGGAGAAAAAAGTTCTCGGTGAGTAAGGCCCGGGAGGGTAGGGGCTGCTCCGGGCGGGGCGGGCCGCCGCCGGCCGCCGAGCACGTGTGGGTATCTCCCGCCTCATTTCCTTCTGGGGCGGGGAGCTGGCCGTGTGGGGTCCCCAGAGCCGGTGACGGCGGTCCTTTCCGTCCTGCAGGCGCTCCCAGGTGAGCGCGTGGCGCCCTGCGCTCCTGGCCGCCTGGTGCGCCTCCCTCCCGGTCCTGGGACAGCAGTTAGGGTCTTAACTTTGTCACTTAGGCAGGCACTGTCGCACATTCCCCAAGTGGAGAATGCCTCTGTCCGGACAGGAAAGGAGCGGCCACTGGGGGAGAGGACCCAGGGTAGGGATGCTTGGGGACGTTGGGGAGGGACAGACACGTGGGGCGGCGACTTGGGAGTCTTCCCTTAGGACCTGGGTGGAGAGAGGATTTCCTTTGAAAAGTGAGGCGCTGGAAGGAGACGGGGAGGGAAAGGTGGAAAGGCTTCTTGTTGGGGAGGCTCAGGTGTCTGTCCCTGACGCCCTTCCCACATGGGCACGGGAAAGGCGCCATGCTTCTGTCGGCCACATGCCGGGAAAGAGGTGTTGCAATTCTCTTGGGTCTTGGTCCCACGTCCTCCTTCCTCTCTGTGCCCACTGCTGCGAAGAACCGTGCTCTGTTTACTAGTCGCTACACATTTTCTTCTTCCTGGACTGTGGGAACGCACTTGGTGCAGCAGCTGAAAAAACTTCGTAGGAAATGTGGGTATGACGTGTGTTCAGAACATCGTTATCTTGGGACTTGGAACTTAGGAAGTTGGCAGATGAGATGTTCACGTTTGGGAGAGCAGAGTATTAGAAAGGGTTTGTAGTTCGTAGTTGGTTCTGTCATGTGTTTCAACCTTCTCTCAAGTAACGCCCTGTGTGAGGCCTGAAACAGGCATACAAAGCAGGTGGGTGGTGAATAAGCTTTCTTAAGGGTGTGTGCCTCTATCATCCCCTCTGTTGGAAACAGGAAAGTTAAGAGATGATGTAGGGTGCTTCAGAGAAATTTTCAGTATTTTGGGAGGGGTGTGTTTAATCTCTGAGCCTTGCCTGACCAATTTTCTCAGAAGAAAATTGAGGGAATAGTGTGAAGAAAGCATATGATTCCATTGTCCTCCCCGGTCCCCTTGGAGAGGCCTGCTTTCTTGTTTTTTAGGGCTTTTGCTCACTGCCAACAACATGCTAAATGTAACCTGTGTAGGTTAAGAAACAAAATAGCCCCTCGTTTTCCTAGACTAAAAGTTGCTAAGTCTAGTCAGTATTGAACTGTGATACTGTTTCCAACAAGTGTTTCTTGGAACACTTTCTGCAAAATGTCTAAGAGAGACACCGATGGGTTATCCAAAGTGGTGTTAAGATATTCCCCCCCCCCTGCACTTCTATTTATATATGAAGGAATTTTGCAGTGTTTTACTTAATCCTTGTACCCTTCTGGATCTAAATTAACTTTCTGTATTTTAAAGCAGATAACTTTAGACTTGAAGGAAACAGATAAAGTTAATTTTCTCAGCCACCAATTGCTGTTAAGCCTGAAGGTGTTTCATCTTTCCACTGTAACTCCAACTCTCAAAATGAAGGACAGCCTTCTACATGACATTTCAACACTATTTGTCTCTGTCCACTGTGTTCTGCCATCCCCTTTTCCTTTGCCAAGCAAACACATGGGTGCCTAAAATGTGCCAGCACAGTGCTGACTGAAATGGAATTTGGGTTTTGGATTCTCCCATCCTAGTTTTTACAAAGGGTCTTTAACTTAACTGTACATACAGCCATGGGCTAGGAGAGGTAGCTTACTTCCCTTGTAATGGACCATGGTAGACATTAACTTAAATGAAAATGAATCAAAAACAGTTCCTATCTTTATATTTCCTTATGTATTAATAGGTCATTAATTGGGGGGGGGGGATGGAAAGAGCCACAAAAAAATATCATTTGAGAAAGTGTGACTTAAAAGCATATGATTTATCAAATAGACCACTTCTGTGTACATTTGGATCTAAAACATAATTTGTTTCTTCTTGCCCTGCTGCTCCAGTTACAATGGCCTAAAACTGAAGATTCCGATGGTTTAATCTCTTCATTGGAGAGCTCTTCCTTACTTGGAATTGGAGCTAGAGATTGCCCAGTCAATGGTGGTGGAATGTCTTTGGAGGCATAAAGAGTAGTGTTTTTTTTTTTTCTTTTCTTTTTACAAAGAGAACTAAAATATTTCCTTAAGCATATCAGTCTAGCAAAACAGAACTAACCTTGCCCACAACAAAACAAGTCCTAATTGCTATTTTAGTCTTGAGTTTAAAAACTGAATCCTTATTGTTTATCCTTGGAAAGGCAGCATGGATTAATGTTAATTGTTACTTTCATTCTCTACTTTTTTTTTTTTTTTAAGGTACTCTATTGTCAGATTTCCTGTTTCATTGAGTCTTGATAATTGCTTTATGCATTTCCTGAATTTAGACATTGACATTTATTTCCTAGAGGTACGGAATTTGGCACTCAGAATTGATCCAAAGGAGTCATCTCAGATCATATTTGATGGGTGAAATAAATATTAATCTACAAAGTACAAGTTAGTATGACCATTCCATTTGTTTAGATGACTTCTCTTAAATTCTGTTAAAATCTGGTGTTGTACTGAAATGGTCCTCCTCATGACGGAAAGTAGAGGCGATAATCAAGTTTAAGAGGGGGATTTTACAGAAAATGCTGAGTTTAATTCCCACCAACTGCAGAGAGTAGGGTAAACAGTGAAACAGAAGCACAAATTCATCACTGTGGTTTGAAAAGGCCTGTTACATCATGTCTCAGGGTGGTGAGTACAGAACTGGATTGAGACAGCATCAGTTCTATTATTACTCTTGACTCCTCTGATAGGCCCCCATTTGGCAACTAGACAGGTTACTTTATGTTATGTCTTTGTAGATTAGCTATTAACAAGCAACTACTATTTCACGTAATAAAGTTCACCAGTGTTTCAAAGTGAGAAAATAATGTGTTAAGGTCATTGTACTTACCTTATTCATCTACGTTCTCTTTCATTGTGAACATTCTCTTGCACTTAGGACATTTTTCTGTGTTAAAACTTTAATCTTAAAGAACATTGTTTTTCCTTAAAGAGTATTTCTCAATTTTAACTATTGCGGAATTGTATAGACTTATGACCACTCCTTAGGATCTTGTGACTTTACTGAAAAATATAACAAGGAAGGTTTATTCTTCTGAAAAGTATTTCCCTATAAGATCTTCACTTGCTCTATTTTCTTTTTCTAATATATTTTGGAATTAAGCTTTTAATGGTTTCCTCAGGTATGTTTAGGATTTATATAATGCTATCAAGACCTTAGTGATATGAGCTTTATCTTTGTAGGTCAGCTACTAATTTATCTGCTTAATCCTGTTTTAGCCACCAAAGTCCTTGGCACTGTCAAATGGTTCAACGTCAGAAATGGATATGGATTTATCAATCGGTATGTGTGTGTGTAGCTCTACGTTTTTAATACAGACTTATGTTGTGGCACCAGCACATAAAAATTCTTTATTAATAGCTTTCGTATAAGTTTTAAGATTTGTGAGCACTGTAAATATTCTCATTTCTAAGATACTGGTCATTAAATATTAATTAAAATGCATTTCCAAAACACCGATAAATAGCTTATTTTATAAAATCTAGTTGTTTAAAAAAAATGGGGGGAAAATCAGAAATGGGAAGGGCCTTAGAATAACTGAGACCATGTCCATAATTTCACAGATGGAGAAATGGAGTCTTAGACTGGTTAAGCAACTTTCCTAAGGTCACACAACTAGTGAGTGAGTGAGCTGGAGCTGTAACCCAGGTCATGTCCAAGTCCTGTGTAGAAACTGTAGTGTTTTCTTTAAACCATGGTACCTTGTAACCATATAGGAATGAGAATATGAGTGCAAGCTGTTGGGAGTATTACGGTTTTACTTGATATTCTCATTTTCTTTGCTCTCCCTTCCACCCCCACCCCACACACACACTTCTTAAAAAATTCCTCCAGCTCCTTCCTTGTCTGTTTTGGTGGGGGAGGGAGGAGTTAGGGTGGGATGGTAGTTGAGGGACTGTTTTAGGTTTCAGTGTAAGGAGAGCCTAGTTCACAGCTGTGCCCTGTCCTTTTAACTGTCTTGCTTTGCTTTCGTTGGGAGGGAAATCTGGGGCTCTGATTACATACCACGTGATTTAGAAAGACATGAGAGGAAAGGGATGTTTCTGTGTGTTGAATCTGTATACTTGGATCTAAGCACTGTGGAAATGTGGAGGAATAAGGTGGGTATCTTGGGGGTTTAGAAGTTTTTAATGGGGATTGATTCCGGGCATCTGAATTGAATTTAGAGACTAAACAAAAATTTATGTTGTGTTTTGAAGTCTTGGGATCTAAAATTGTAAAACATCTGTTCTTGTTAAGTTTTTTTCACATAGCTAGTGCCTTTTAATTGTGAGCTTTTTGTCTTCCAACAGAAATGACACCAAAGAAGATGTATTTGTACATCAGGTAAGATGGGTAATAAATGTTACATTTTATCTGTGAAGAGAGCGGTGTGAGGAATGTGCTTGTCCCATTCCCAGATGTGGTCCTGTACATCCTTATTCTACTCTCCACTCTTTCTGGGATTTTATTTTGGAAAGAGAGCTCAATTCCACATTTTAAGATTGGCAGATAAGCTTTTCTATCCCATCATATTAACTGTTTTCAAACAGTTTTTATTTTTGAATAGAATGAAGTAGTACTCAGACCACTTTTTAATTTTTAAAGCCTTGAGTCCTTAGCAAAAAACCTCTTGTTTCCATGTTGGCGTCCTGTTCTGATTGTGTGGTTCCCCCTTAGTGTTCTGCTGGAACCCATCCGGCTGTTGCCTGGGTGGGTCTTGGTTAAAGCTCCTCTGTTAGAGCGGCTCTAGCTTAAAGTAAACAGCACAGCGAAGCAGAGGGTTAGGGTGTGTGTCTGCAGATGTGAGGAAACTCACAATTCCCAGGACAGTCCTTACTCCTGTTGAAGGTAGGCATGGTTAGCACATGGCCCGGTCAAAAAGCTCACACTCTCTGATTCGAAGCCAATGTAGAAAAGGGGGAAACTAGAAAATAGGGACTTCTCTGCTACCGCTATCTCAGTCTTTCCTTATGTTAGTGTTATTTTTGCTATTCGCATGTATGATGGACTTGCTTTACAAAATAGGATAAAAAAAGATCCTACCCTTGAACTGTTCTTTTTGTATATTCAGTTTTCAATGAACTGTCTCAAATGTATGTGTAGTTCTTAGTGTGCAACAACAGGGAAGCATGGAGGCAGGTACCGATGCCAGCACCTTTACCTTCATGCTGCGCCAAGCCAAGCATCTGGTTTTCAGTGTTTTTATTTCCTTCTGTTGAGGATTGTGTATGTATTGGGATGGGGTGTGGTGACTGGAGATAAGTGATATGTCAGAAGAAGCTCTCTAGTTGTGGTTTCTAGCGTTAATACTTCTGCTTGACTGGATATATTCCAGTTGTGCCTAGGAAATTTGAGTAGATTTTTTTTTGTTTGTTTACATACTTTAAAGTCGTAATAGACTGAAAGGAAGTGTTGCTTATAATACCAAGAGGTTAATAGACCTCTTGGGGTCAGAACTCTGTGTTTGGTGACTGCTAGAGGAAAAGGACCTCGCGAGTTTCTGTGCTGGTGGCTTTGTTCGCCTGTGAGAGTCTGACCTGATTCCAGCCCCTGTGAGGCTGTGTGGTGAGTCACCTCACTGTGCTGGGGCCTGCCCAGTTTAACAGGAAAAGGGAACAAGCGGGCAGGGAGGGGCTGGCTTTGGAATGGCTGAATGTTCAGACTGCGTGCGCATGTATCCTGCCCTGAACTGCCTTTTTCCTCTGTGGGTGAAGTCTCTGCCCTATTGGCTCATTCTTTAATTTTTTTTTTTCCCTCCCTCCTACTCAGAGTAAGGGAAGGGCTGGATTACACATGCCTAATCGCTTTATAAAATAAGGTTGACCTAGTTCCATAGAAACTCAGAGCCCCTTTAACTATTTAGAGATATCAGCTAAAGAAATGGAAATTCATTGTAGGAGTTAGTCTGCCTCCTTCTACTGGTTGGAAAAAGAAAGGTCTATCCACAAGTAGATATTTAGGTGCAGATACTTAATACAGGACATTTTCATTGACCTTTTAATGTATTATCAGGGACATATGCATGGTGTGATGGGAAAAATATTGAGTAAATATATAGATACCGTACCAGGATATGAATTCCCCCCCACCCCCCCTCTCCCCAGGCTGCATCTTTATGATCTCAGATAAATCACTTATTAGCCTCATGTTCCCTCATCCATAAAATGGGCAGTGAGGGTGGGGGAAAGGCCAGATTATCAGAAATGTTATGATTCCTGAGGTAATTTTGTGTATTCCATCAGAAGTACTTACCACTTGGCATTTTCTAATTCCTTTTTCCTATTTATCAGCATCCCTCCCCCCACTTCACACTTTTTAAAATATCTTTTGAGGTTAGCAGTTTCTCTTCTCTACAGAAACCTTTATACCTAAAATGTGTCCGTGTGCATCTGTGTGTGTGTGTTCGTGAAGGCATTCTTCCCCACCCGTGGAGCTAGCTTAATAGTTTGAGGGAACTAATACATGCAGCATCATGACCAGGTGATGAGGCTGTAATAGAAGTGTGTAGTAACTACACATTCTGTTTAATCCACTTAACAACATGAATTTTGAAGGATAACATGAATCAAAAAAGTAAATGTGAAAGTCTTTTGTAGTTCTTTTTTTGTCTTGTTTTGTTGTTTTAGAGCTTCAGCGTAGTGGGAGAATGATAATTTTTAAAAGTAATAATAGGTCAACAGTTTCTTCAGTATACCCAGTAAACTTGAAAGTGATGAAATCTGTCACCAACATTGACATATACTTCATGTAGAATTTTCTCTTCTCTTGACAGACTGCCATCAAGAAAAATAATCCACGGAAATATCTGCGCAGTGTGGGAGATGGAGAAACAGTCGAGTTTGATGTGGTTGAAGGAGAGAAGGTGAGAGAAAGTCGTGGTTGGGTATCAAAGTATGCTGACACTTAGTTTTCTTGCATAGCAAATGGTCTCTCAGCCCTTTATTAATTCACATTACTTTGGATTTTTTTGTACGTCAGGAAGAAGTGACTTTTAAATAGAAATATTTCTGGTTAGTGGATGTCATTATATTCTTTGATATATTATAAAAGGACATTTTATCATTTAATACATGACGAACCTTATGTAATTATGGAAGGAAAAGCTAATTTCTGAAGATTTAAAATGACGTATTTTATTTTGGTGCCAAATATATATTCAAGTGTAGGTTAAAATTTAACTTTTTAAATAAGAATAAAATTTTCAGGATGTGGTTTGTAAGCACTTCTATTACAAACAATGCACAGTAAAGAATGTTTTAATCTCAATAAAAAATTCAAATTTGAATATAATCATTGTGTTTTCTCTTTGGCTTGGATTTTGGAAAGCTGAAGGCATCTTGATACACTGTATAACAACTTTGTTCAGATGAAGCTAATGGGTAATCTTGAAGTATGTCTACAGAATATTTTTATGCTGTTGTATATTGAATTCCAATATTAGTAATGTCTTTTATGCTTTGTCTTTAATCAGCAGTCTATTATAGAGATCAGGAAAACAATACAGAATAAGAATAAAAACATTTTAAAGCCATATATGGTACAACTGCTATGGCAGTTACTGGTGGCACCTGAATTATAAACTAAGTGAATGGCTTGTTAACTCCATGTATGTGTTCTTCCCACACACATACACACACACCATTCCATAGTCTCTATTCTTAGTGGCCCCCAAACTGTTCATATAGAAATTTAAATGATGTGTTTACCAATGTGATCCGCAGGGTATCTTGCAAATGCTGCCGTGTAGTGATCTCTAATATCTCATCCAACTCTTGAAAGTTTGTTTTGCCAGGTTAATTTTGCATCTCTGTGTTTCCAGAACTTGAGGTTTTACAAATGGATGTAGCATGTGAAATATATATTTTTGAATTTCCTTTGTCTGAATTTTTTATGTTTTTGAAGCATTATTTAATTCATTTGTACATCTGAGGATAAGAACACTAAGTGTGTTGAGAAAAATAGGAAGGTCTACATGTGTGGGAATCTGTATTACTAAATCAGGGCCCCTTTCCTGTTGCTGCCAAAATGGGAGCAGTTTCACTCTCAGTAAGTCTTTGCTGCACAGACACGTGAGCCCCTGAGTAGGGATTTTCTTGGTATCTCTTAGAGTAACATAGGTTTCAACATTTTCTAGGAAGATAACATTATCTGTTATTTTTCATTAAGGCATATCCTTGGTCTAATATTACTTCTTTTACAGTTACATTATATGTATACTTTTTTTTTTTTTTTAACCAGTTTATGTTCTTTAAAGAGGTATATACTGCTCTTGAACTTAGTATAACCAAGCAAGAAGGCCCAGTTTAGGATGTGTGAGCAAACGAGCTGTACACATTTCAATCAGGGCAGCAATACCTTGCTCGTCTTATTAAAACTTGGGTGTGTTTTTGAGGTCACAATAGGAATTGTTTGTATGTTCTGCCAATCTTTAACACTCTGGCTGTCTAAGGCTGCTTTTGGCAGGGGTTAATTTAATTTCTTTTATAATTTGAGGCCATCTTTATTTTCTATCTCAGGGTGCAGAAGCAGCCAATGTGACTGGCCCAGATGGAGTTCCTGTAGAAGGGAGCCGTTATGCTGCTGATCGGCGCCGTTACAGACGTGGCTACTATGGCAGACGCCGTGGACCTCCCCGTAATGTATGTTGGTGTCTTCCTACAATTAGAAAAACGTTCACATCTAAAATTAAGTGTGTGTACTTGGAGCAAATAAATGTTTTTTTTCTTTTTCTTTTTTTTTTTTTTTTATGGGAAATTTTTTGTGCCCAGAATTTATCCATAGCCACTGATCTCATTGGAAACTTGCCATTCAAAAGCTATATCAATTTGTATGTATTTGGTTGCAAATAATGGTGAATTATCTTGCATCAAGAAGGCTTAATTAGTACAAGGTTGTCAAGAAGGCATTCTCTTCATTAGCTCTTTTATCTGGTCAGGACCTAGTCTTAATGGCATTTACTGGGAAAGTGGAATGGGATTTCTGTGATTGGCTTAAATCTGTTCATTCCTTGGCACTGGCACTGTTGATCTCTAAGAAAATCAGCGTTTGGTTGGCAGGGAAGAATGAGGAATAGTTTAGGAATAGACAATAAACAGTGCTGGCCACACAAATACTAAATTTATCTCAATTAAAAAGCTATTTTATTTAGCATAGCATTTTCCCATTATTTTAAAGTAAAGAAGTAGTTAGTAATTCTCTGGAGTTTCAGTTTTTCAGATTGGTACCAATCCAAATGAAAGGGTTTACAACCAAGTCTGGCTAGAGTTTTCTTAGGAGACTCAATTTGTAGTACTCTCAGAGCACCGGGAAAGAATCCCATTCATTTGTCGTCATGAGGATCCTATAGATGCAAGTCATTTTTTGATGTTTCTAGAGTTAGTACCTGGGATTGGCGTCATAGACTAAAATTCAAGATGCTTTGTGAGCCCAGGGTTGTGGGTATATAAGTCATCCAAGGAAAACTTTTGAAAAATCTCATCAGAATAAAATATCTGCAGATTGAGAATGATTTATCTCTATGCTTTAATAGATTTACATCTTTCTGCTTACCAGAAAGCTTTCTCTCTTCATTCTATCGTCTTCACACCCTGCCCAAATTGATATTTATCAGATTCTTTATGATACCTTGTGTTTCTGTGTCTGTATTTTTCTTACCCATGTTTTGCTTATTCTGTTTGATTTTTAATAAACTGCAGGGGGCGGGAGTAGGAATGAGCTAGTATAGCATTTCCTATGCCATGTTAATTCATGTTCGTTAGATTCATATAGCTCTAGTTGTGATAATTTTGATTGCTACATTAATTCAGAAGTAAAAATGGCAGAAAGCCTTTAGTGGAAAATTTTCCTTTAAAGATTTTTCTTCTCAGCTGGGAATTCTGAAGTCATGCACGTAAAAGACATTTACAAATAAAATTGTCAAAGTTTTGAAAGTGTACTAGATCAAGGTTTTCATTGTAATGTCTTTAAATCTTTACAGCTCAAGAGCATGTTTGGCAATGGTGCTGCCATTATTTTTATTTTGTAAAACTCTTAATGAACGATTTGGCTGTATAAAACAAAAAGGTACAGGAAAGCCTAAAAAGGAAAACAATTTATGAAGTCTGTGTCTTTATATAATTGGGGATCATATCTGATACAAGTTTTGCAAGGTATAGAATGGCTTGATTTTTCTGAAATTAGCCTAGCTGAGGCTCTAGTTGAAGCTATTCCTCTTGGGGAATTTACTGCTCCCCTGTGGGCTTGATCTAGAGGGTTCTGAATTTTAAATACTGTCACCCCAAAAGAAATAGGTCATTACTTTGTTAATTTTTAAATTATTCATTTTAAAACTACAGTTATTTCCCTTAAGACTAACTTTGGCATTTGCATATCTCCCTTTAAAGTAAGATTTGAAATAAATTCTTGGAGGGATGTTTGGCTGTTTATTTTTTAATATAAAATATTAGTATATGCTATAGTGGTTTAAATACAGGAAGAAGTGTAAAATAAGTCAATAATTCCCTTTGTTAGTAAGGCCTTTGTTAGAAACTGCCTGTATCTATCACTTAAGAGTATCAAAGTGCCATTAAAACTTAATTTCTAAACATGTGAAGAAAATCATGCCACAAGTCAGTGGTTCTCAAACTTTTTGGTTTTTGGACCCATTTATATGCTTAAATATTATTGAGGATCCCAGAGTCTTTGTTTGTGTGTGTTTATATCTATTAATATTTATTATATTAGAAATTAAAGCAGAAATTTAAAAGATACTCAGTTGATGTAAAATACTCCTTACATGTAAATATAAGTAACATTTTTTTATGAAGACTATATATGTTTAAATTGAGTGAGAAGAGTGGTATTGTTTATGTTTTTGCAAAATCTCTTATATCTGCTTTACTAGAAGACAGCTGGATTCTCAGATCGCCTTTGGCATTCAGTCCACTGAGAGACCATGTCATTGTAGCTCTGGGAGACCCCACCCCACACTCAAAACAGGATGAAATGGAAACAGGCAAATCGCATTTTCGTAGCATTATGAGAACAATTTGACCTTGATTACCCCTGAAGGGTTTCCAAGGGTTTCGGAGACCCCTTCCATACTGGGAGAACAGCTGCAGGATGTATACCATTTAGAACAAACTGTTGATAGCATTACAAAATACGTTTTTTCTTGACTGTCCTGACTTTGCCTCGGTGGATGGCAGATGTCAGGGGACCCACACTTGGCGGAGCTAAATATTGCAAATGTTGTACGTGTTCTTGGGGTGGTTGGTCAACTAATATTCATCAGTTTAGTTAGATGACTGTTAAATTCATTATAGGTTGATTGCTTTTGCTTTTTCTGCTTCTTGGTATTTTATCTGCATAGGTCTACTTTAATCTTAATGTAGTTTATCCCAGGTAATCACACGATGATCTGGGTTAAATGCATTTTGTCTGTATAATAGAAGGGATTATTCCTGTGGGGGAGATTTTTTTCTTTTGGCGATATTCATCCTAAATGGTATTCTTTGGTTCTTTTCTTGCTGAAACTTCTTCTGAATCTCTGTTTCTTTGCTTCGCTAGTACGCTGGGGAGGAGGAGGAGGAAGGGAGCGGCAGCAGTGAAGGATTTGAGCCCCCTGCCACTGATGGGCAGTTCTCTGGGGCCCGGAGTCAGCTTCGCCGCCCCCAGTATCGCCCTCAGTACCGGCGGCGGTTCCCGCCTTACCACGTGGGACAGACCTTTGACCGTCGCTCACGGGTCTTTCCCCATCCCAACAGAATGCAGGTAAAATTGCACCTGGGACTTCTCTTCAGCAGTCCTCACCCCTCCGTCCTTCCTCTGCCTCCTCTTCTTCCTCCTCCTCCAACACCAGCTGCCGGAAATAAAACCTTGCTTATGGCTCCTCAATGGTACAAAAGCTTAGGCAAGGCCTTTAGTCTGCTGTCTCAGAGCTTTCATTCTAGTAACATTTCTAAAAGCACAACCACATGAGCCATGCGTCTAATGGGGACCCTGTTTCTAGTTTATGGAAGAATAAATAAAAGAAAGGAGAGAGAGAGATGGTATGCTTAAGGGCTTAAACTCTGAAGTCAGGCAGGCCAGGATTTGAATCTTGTCTCTGCTACTTTTTATTTGGGAGCTTTTGAGAAAACCAAATTTTAGAGAGATTAACTTGTCCATGCATTAAATGGGGATAATAATGTGTTCACCACTGGGTTGTGATGATTAAATCAAAGGTAAAGACTTTAGCATAATGCCTTAGATAGCTAACATCTGATAAGTCCTTCATTTAGATGAGAGAGTGCAGATTATTAAGAAAAGCTTCCATAGAGTGGGGATTGTTGGTTATTGATTGACTTTCCTTTTTTTACTGCAAAATATTGATATAGCTATTGTGAACTTGACCTTATACCAACTTTGCAGTCCTTGGAAACTTGGAAAACAGGATAGGACATCATTTTTGTTATCATTTGTGACAAATTTTTCCTCTTTGTGTCCTTGGTTTTTGTTTTTCCACTAAGTGTTTTGACTGAACATTATGTTCAGTCTGTTCTTTGCTACCCTTCTCCTATCCTATCATGCATGACTGTGTTCTTTCTACATTGCTTCTTGTTTTTTCCCTTACACTCTTTAACAGCTGTCCCTGACAAATGTGCTAAAAATAACGAGTAGACTTACGTATATGGAGAGATTGGGTTCATGAGGCATAGTAGGTTTCTTTAGGGCAGCACTTCCGGGCTTCTAGGAAATGAGGACAGGAAGAGTCAGTGAGGTTTTAATACACATTTAATGTTTGTATGTTAGCACCTTCCTGAAATAATCATTCTTAGTATTTAGTATATACATATGTCTCATGTTTTTTGAGAACATGCTGATTCTTTTCCATAGGGTTTGAAATAAAGTATATTTCACCATAGGAACCGAAGGTGATTTTTGACTGCCACGTAGAACATCATTTGCAGAAGCTGGTTATAAACAAATTTTGAAAAATGCTTTTTCTGATAACTGCATTTAGTTGTTTTAACTTGGGCTGAATTTCTTACCCTTTCCATATCTGAAATAAAAGCTGTCTTAGATTCCTTTAGTAGTTTTTCCTTAGAATATTTCTAACGCATACCACGTTTGGATGTTCAGTGAGTAAGAGGTCTGTTTAACCAACAGCATCAAGTGAAAATCCCTAGAAGTTTCTTCTATATACCTAGGCTACCTCAAGGTTGTCAGTGTAGTGGCTTAAAAGTATAGCGCGATCTCTAGGATGATAAAAATTCTTGAGGTTAAATAGAAGAGTCTGCCAACATTTTCTACTACATATAAAACTATGAAATTTATTGGACACAACAGAAAAAAATGATACTATACAGGCCAGTAATATTTCCCTTATGTAACAAGGACATACTATAGCATGATCAGTGACCGGATAACTTCCATTTTGTAAAGATAATAATTCTATGTATTTGAAAATTAAGTAGAATTGGTTACTGAGCTAATATCAGCTCTTTGTAATCTTTGAGAAAAATATTATATGATAGAGGAAAGGGAGCAACATTGTTTGGCATCTGCCAAGTGGCAGATGTTTGAAATCAATTCTTATTCAGTCTTCCCTACAGCTTTATGAAGTTCACGGTGGTTTCCATGTTGTTGTTGCTATTGTTACAGATGAAGAGATTTGAGTATTTAAAAAAAACAGCAACTTATTACCTAAGGTTGCCTGGGTAAGAAGTGGTAGAGATTGATGTAAACTCATTCTGTCTGCCAGTGCTTTTCCCATTTGGTCTTTCTAGTAAACTCTCATTCTTTATATATGTTAATTGCTGTTTCTGTCTCGTGTGTGTGTGTATGGAAAAATCAAAGTTCCTGAGGAAGAAGCAGCTTCGCTTGTTCAGAGAACTAAATGAAAGCTCACGGGGTTGGGATGGTATGAGTGGAGAGGAGAAAGGTAGGAGGTGAGATTTGAGAGATATCTTAGGGTAGACCAGGCATGCCTGGTGGACCATGGTAAGGACTTTTGACCTACCCGAAATGTGAGAAAAAGCCAGTGAAGGACTCTAAACAAAGAAGAACCATATTTAAGAGATCATTGAGTGTTCATAGAAGCTGGACCGTAGGAGGCAACCAGTAGGGAGACCAGCTGCTATAATTTCCCTCTGTAGAGATGATCATGGCATGGATTAGAGTGCTAGCAGAGGTGTGATAAGTGGTCAGATTTAGAAAATGTTTTAAACATAAAATTGACTGCATTTGATGCTGGAGTAAATGTGTGGTGTGAGGAGTAAGATACCTCTGTGGCTTTTGGTTTAAACAAATATAGGAATACTGAAGAAAGATCAGGTTTGGGGGAGAAGTGGAAATTTGGAGGTCTTTTTTCCACATTAAGTTTTACCTCCAAGTATGGCTGTCAAGTTGGCAGAAAATAAAACAGAGTCAAGAGGTAGAAAGTGGCTTGAGTTAGGAAGGTGTCATTTTAGATAAGGTGGTTAACAAAGTCTTTGGTGCTATATTTGAGAAGAGACCTAAGTGAGGCAAGGGAGAAAGTCATTCAGATATTGGGAAAGTTGTACATGGCAGAGGGAATGGCAAGTACAAAGGCCGAAGGGAGCCTGAAGGGGAGAAACGAGAGTGTAGATATGTAAAAACATATTTAAAGGCATGGGTAGGATTAGACTAACTATAAAATGAGTGTAGGTAGAAAATCGATCCTAGGACTGAGTTCTGGGGCACACCAACAAATAAAGATTAGGAAGAGGAGTCCAGCAAAGGACAGTGACAAGGAACAGATAGGGAGAGTGTTTTTCAAGAAGGAAATACTATGTTAAATGCTGTTGATAAGTAGAGGAATTTGGGTTGAAAATTGATAACTGGGTTTGGGTAACTTGGAGATTAGTGGTATGAGGACAAAAGTGACTAGAATGAATTTAAGAGAGTGCCAAGGGTAGGAATAAGAGGTGTTCTCTTTCCTTTTGAGGAGGTTTCTGTGGTGGTGGTGATGGGTTTTCTTTAGTGTGCATGTGTATTTGTAAAGGAGCTCAAAGAAATGGGGCAGTATCTGGAGGAGGATGTGGGGCCAGGGCAAGCTTTTGGTTTGATTTGATTTGGTTTTACATTGAGCGAGTTTTCTCCTTGTTTTCCTTACCCCTTCCCTCATCAACAACTTACTCCTAATGCCATTAGAAGGGCAGATCAAATCACACACACACATTTATATATGTGTAATGTGTGTGTGCACATATAGTTGTGTGTGTGTGTGTATGTTCCTTCTGTCTATTAAATGGCCTGAAATCAATGACACCTGATAGCATTGATGTTTCTAAATAATCATTCTCCAATCAAAGGAAACTCCTTTGGAGAACTAGCTGATTTCAGAGCTGGGCCAGAGAAAGGACAATATGAGCCTGGAACATCTTGTTGTGCCAGAAAGCCAGGAAGTACTCAGAGAATGTTGGCGACATGTCAAAAGGACATGGGCCAGCATGAAAGGGTTGGCCAATAATGATAGTAACAGATTATAACTCATTGAATAAAATAGAAAACCATGAATCTATACAGATACAAATAAATACATATATTGAGAATTTGATGAGGAATGAAATATTTACAGACTTTGAAAGTAGTTCTTCACAAAATCCTCATTAATTATAAAGGGGAAATGAGTAAACTTATAGCAGACGAGCCTTAGCAGATACCACCTTAACTATTCCTCACCATGAATATTGTCAGTAATGGGACAAACGGAAACCATACTCCATCTGACAGGTTGCAGTGAGAAGAATGCAGTGCCACTTCTGTGGCTTCCCCACCAAAGATGCATCAACTAAATCATGGGAAACACCAAAACCCACATGGAAGGGTGTTTTACAAACTATCTGGTCTGTAATCTTTAAAAGTGTCATGATGATGGAAATAAGATTGAAGAACTGTCCCAGACAGACAGCTAAATTTAGTACATGGTTTTATTGTAAAGGGCATTTCTGGGACAACTGGTGAAATTTGGATGGGGTTTAAAGATTAGATTCTATACTTTCAACTTTCTTGTAAGTTTGTGAGTATTCCAAAATAAAATAATTGGAAACGATGGGTGTTGTTTCAGCATGTTTATGTGGCTGGATGGAAATGCTGGAATAGAGAAGGCAGAACATCCACAGTGAAGGAGAGAAGGAGGAATAAAGAGTTCTAGTAGGCAAGACAGCGGTTGGCTTTGGATATGAGCTTGTACCATTTATCCAGTGTAAGGAGAAGAAAATGAATACAAATGTAGGTAGGTTGGTAGATTTGATAGTGAAAGAATGTAGAAATTATTTTCTGATTGCTTCTTTTTCTTAGGGGAATATGGGGAAGGAAGGGATGTTTTGAGGAAAAAAAGGTTGAGATGTGGCTTTATTGTAAAGAATTTCACAGATTGTTGGTGGGTTTTTTTGTTGTTGTTGTTAGCCTTAAGTTCTTCCCCTGTAAGTTACAATAAATTATTTTGTTCCCCTAGGTTACAATAAATTTATCAAGACAGTGTATTTTTTTAAAATGTGATACTTAAATAAATAGTGCAAATAGATACAAGGAAGAAATTGTGAAAGAAATCAGAGATGAAGTCATGGTTAAGTGGTATGGGAGAGGCTTTGCATGTAGAAACCATTCATGGCGTTGAAGGTTTACCCGGTTTGTAGAATTGCCGGGTCTGAATTTGGAAGAATTGAAAAGATTCTCATTGCTCAATGTAGTGTGTCATTCCATTTCCCTTTTATACTAGGTTTTCTTTCAAGAGATGAATAGAGCACTGAAAATGTTAAATTAATATTGTAAAATAAAATTAGGTGCTTTGGGATAAGGCTGTTCTAGTGGGCGTGAGTTTTTCTTTCTTTCCTGTTATTCACAGAGGTCTAATCAGTAAATAGTTCCATGTTATACTTGAGAGTCCTCAGCTGTGCAAGGAAGCATTTTATTTTTTACTTTAAAAAAAAATTCTGAATGCAGCTGTGTGCTCTGTGTCTCTCTTATCCTGTAGCATGACACTCATTATCAGCTCTTTTGCCTTCTAGGCTGGTGAGATTGGAGAGATGAAGGATGGAGTCCCAGAGGGTGCACAACTTCAGGGACCGGTTCATAGAAATCCAACTTATCGTCCAAGGTACCGTAGGTATGTTAACATTTTCCACTAACTCACGATCAGCTATAGGACCTGAGTGACAGTAGAATGGATGAGGATATTGTGGGTCTGTTTTGTGGATTTAGGCAGTAGAAGATGTGGCTGCTTTGACTGTATGTCCAAGTTTTGGGGGGACCCTGCAGTACATGTTTTCAGATGGCCTTGTGACATTTCCCCTCTACTTAAGCAATTAGAATTTTTAGTTATCCCGGTACCAAAGCATTATTTGCGTTTGATAATTTTTACAGGATATAAATTAATACTTATTTAATACTATATTTAATGGAATAAACTGAAAGTAATTGATGAGTAATTTGATGGTCGTGCTACAAATGGAGGAAGAATTGAGTGCCAGAGAGTACTTGGGATACTGAATATTCTGTTAATCGAGCTTGTCTAGTATAAGGGTTAAATCAAGCTGCAGATCAAATTGTCTGTGTTTAAATTCCCACCCTGCGATTAGTAGTTGTATCTTCTTTTGCAAGTTTCTGGACTCTAAGACTTTGTCACCAGGTCTATAAAATGGACATTAAGGAATATTCTATAATTGTCAGCAGGGTTAAATGAATAATGCATCTAAGATAATTAGTATGGCGCCAATAGTAAGTCCTAAGTAAATATTAGATATTATTACTACCCATGATGTTAATATTAGTGAAGGAGGGGATATTTTATCTGTACTTTTATCTCTGTGAAGACTGCAAATTGGGCTAGACTCCCTAAGGTCCTTTTTCAGGTTTTATGTTATAAGCCATCTTGTTCATTTACCCTATCCTTAGGTAAGTGAAAAACAAACAATCAAACGTCATTCCTGAATGACATTTATACCTGCTTAAACTTTGGCAATATGGGTTTATTAAAAGGAGAATAAGTGTATTTTTTGGGGAAAGAATTTGTACCATTCTACATCCTTTTCTCACAAGATTCATTCCAGTTTTAGACATAATCACTCTAATGACTAATTCCTAAGGACTTGCTAATAAAAGACTTCATAGAAATGTCTTAATGAAAATAGAGAGGAGACAGGACCATATGTGAATCCCAGCTCTGTCAATTCCTAGCTGTGTGATCTTGGGAAGGTTGTATTTGACCTTTTTTACCTATAAAAGCAGCAATCCCGTAAGGTTCAACCAGATATGTACGTACCCTTTTTAAACCTCTTGGTTTTCTAACTATAAATCTAACTCCCAGAATTAGCATTGAAATTAAATACTTAACATGAAAACACACAGCACAGGTTTTGGCACATAGTAATTAATGTTAGTTTTCTCCCTGTGTTTAATCCCCTTCGTTTCCACTAAACTGTTCGTGGAGGGCAGATAGGGACTAGATGGCAGAACAACACTTTTTTTTATTTTCCAATCCTCAGTGCTTATCAAAGTGCGTCGTAGGAACATAGTATGCCTTCAGTATATGTTTATTCACTACAAGTAGGTATTCAGATGAAGGAGGAAGATTATGGAAAAACAGGATTTTTTCACCAAAACTTTGTTTCATTTGCTGCATTAGCCTGTGCATAATTCTAGCAATAAGTACCGGTCACATGACTTTTTAATCTTTAAAAATGAATAAAACCTATGTTCTTGAGGACACTTGTCCCTTTG
Organism: Rhinolophus sinicus; assembly: GCF_057876585.1. Taxonomy (NCBI): domain Eukaryota; kingdom Metazoa; phylum Chordata; class Mammalia; order Chiroptera; family Rhinolophidae; genus Rhinolophus; species Rhinolophus sinicus. The sequence continues at coordinate 28,282,231 of NC_142501.1, read as the reverse complement.
CACTTTTTCTCTTTTTTTGTGTTCTGTGCTCTAGGGGACCTCCTCGCCCACGACCTGCCCCAGCTGTAGGAGAGGCTGAAGATAAAGAGAATCAACAAGCGGCCAATGGTCCAAACCAGCCATCTGCTCGCCGTGGATACCGGCGCCCGTACAACTATCGGCGTCGTCCCCGTCCTCCTAATGCTCCTGCTCAAGATGGCAAAGAGGTAGATCCAGCCAGAGGGGCTGTTGCCAGATCATCCTTAATTATGTCAAACTTTAATATTCTAGTTTATTCTGAGTGGTTTAGTAATCTGATAACTGACACTTACATATATACCATGTTTTCCTGAAAGTAAGACCTAGCTGGACAGTCAACTCTAATGCATCTTTTGGAGCAAAAATTAATATAAGACCTGGTCATATATTATATTATGTTATATAAGATCTGGCCTTATAGTAAAATAAGACCGGGTCTTATATTAATTTTTGCTCCAAAAGATGCATTAGAGCTGATTGTCCGGCTAGGTCTTATTTTTGGGGAAACAGGTATAATATACAGAGGGTGCCAAACAAATGTATACACATTTTAAGAAAGGAAAACTGTATTAAAATAATAATACTCAATATATACTGATAACAAAAGATGAATACAAGTCACGTTTGACTTCTGCAATTACAAGAGATGCTCAAAGTGGTTACCATCAGCATCCAGACACTTCTGATTACGGCGAACTACTGCTTGAGCAATGTTGACCAAAGTGTCCACTTGTATACATTTTTTGGTACCCCTGGTATAAATATATCTTTATATAATAACAAAATGTTATTTATAATGACATTTATATATATTTTACACATAACATTTTATATATTATGTATTGACATAATATATATTTTTACATGTATATTAACATTTTACTTAAGATCCATGTATATATAGAGTAGGCTCTGCACATAACACAAACCAAATACTTGATTTCAACTAACTCAGCACTCTCTGAAAGAATTATCCATACCAGTAGGGATTCAGAGCTAAAATGTTCAGGGCTGTCTAAACAAAAGACAGCATTTACAGAGAGGAGCCTGCCTCTGAGTATGTGTGGAAAGTAATTGTATATCGTAGACTTGTTACGGAGCATTTTGGTGTTTAGTTGTCATTTGGAGGCCAATTTTCTGCGGTACTGATTTTTAACTTACACTTGAGAGTAGTTAAAATTGTGTACAGTGATTTGCCGTCATAAGCAGGAAGATTCCAACTTTTGAGACTTTTTAGTCTTGAACTTTCCACTGTCACCTGAATTGATTCATTTCTGGTTTGTGGTTTTGTTTTGTGTTTCAGACAAAGGCAGATGAAGTGCCATCTGAGAACCCTGCTCCAGTCACCGAGCAGAGCAGTGCTGAGTAACACCAGGCTCCCCAGGCACCTTCACCATCAGCAGGTACAGGATTGGGAAGCCCAGGCTTCAGTTGCTGTTTTCTTTTCAGTGTCATTGATTTCTCAACAGTGGCACTGATCAGTCTAACCTAGTTCTGTGGTTCACCTGGGCAGTCCCCTCATCTCCATTGGGATTCTGAAGAAAGAGGGGTTTGGATGGCTAAGTATCTCTGGGAGTGACTTTTTGTTGCTAGGCTATGGAGGGGCATAAACATTTAGACAGAGTTAATGAGAGGCACATTCTTTTTTCTAGACAGACAGTTTTTAACTATTGTATATTATAGTATTAATATGGTGTGCCACGTGAGAAAACTTTTGAAAGTTTTACTTTTGGGACACCTAGTGGCCAGTTTGATAATTATAAAGTGCCTGACAATAACGGGAGACTGATCTATAGAATAAACTAGAGTGTTTTTTCCTTTCGTTTTTTCCTTTGATAACCAATATTTTTTATTTGGAGGCAGTACAGTATAATGTGTGTGGACCAAGAGGTTTTTATATGCAGTCCAGGATCTATTACTCGTTTGCTAGGTGATCTTAAGCCGTTTATTTATCTTCAGTAATATCTGCTGCTGGTGAAAACGGGGATGCTAACTAGACTTCCCCACTGAGGTCATTGCAAAGATTTAGTGAGATAACACTAAACAAGCCATGGTAATCATTTACCCTCTTTATAGAGGTTAGCTTACTATCTTTATTGTGGTCTTGCTATTATGTACTGATTGTTCTGGTTTATAAAAATATTTTATGAAAAAATAAGAGTTTCCATTGGATTAATGTATAGTGTACAAATCTGGAAGCTTTATACATGTGTAGGTATTGTTTAGAGTTTTTGAAATAGTGTTTTTTGAATTACATTAAAAAACCAATCATTTTTGCCTTTTTGTCTTTTAACTCTTGGTCATTTTGTTACTTTATAAGTTTGATTTTAATTTTTTCCAGGTGACCTAAAGAATTTAATGATCATTTAAAAAATAAAGCAAAAAGCATACCATGACCTTACCAACACCAAAGAAACATCGAAGCAATAAAGTAGAAGACGAATAACTAAGATGTGGACATTGGAATGTTTACTGTTATTCTTTACGAAACAAGTACAAAAGGAAGATGTCAACCAATTTTCCAGCATTTTATCCGGGAATATCTGCACAGAAGATAAGAGAGCAACCTCCCCAGTTTCAGCAACCACTAGGTTTATTTTTTTTCCTGGTTTTTTTACTGTTTTGGTAATATGAATTGAAAGAAGAAATATTAATACCACATGGGGTAAAACCCTACCAAAGAAATCTGAAATATATAGTAAATGCTTGTTTTTCCTTTTCTGTTCATTTTGGATGCTGGTGCTAAACTTCCAAGTGTCGTGATTTAAAAAGAAATTTTATGCCCTTCTTATTTATTTCTAGGATGAGGGGAGGGTAACATTTTTGCTTTCCTATGTGACTCTCTTTGAAAATGTGCAGTGTGAAGTTCCTCAAAAATAAAATTTTTACCCTTGAAAGGAAAAGATGTATTACTGGAGTATGTCTTCCTATCTTAGCACGTTTTGTGTTTTTTTTCCCACTTCATTCACTTGACTTACTAGTAAACTCAAAGCCAAAAGTAAAGGTGCATTAGTGCTATTTAATAAATGTAGGCATCTGGGTTTGTGAGAATAGAAAATGGGGTTCCTTTTGGAATGTGCAGCTGGGAAGGAAGAAGTGCATGCCTGAGTTTGGCAGTTGTCGTGCTTTGTTTGCTCTATCTTTTGAGTTGTCCTCCTTGAGGTGACTGGATGGCATTTAGGTCATAAACTTCTAGAGTTCGAACATCCTTGAAGTTCCAATCGGAGGATGTATTGTATGTTTATATGTGTCTTTCAGAAAAAGCAAGGGGGGCTTTTTGCAACAACACTGCAAATTTCTTCCCCTCCAGGGAGCAGATGGTGCCCCAAGTTGGGAAACTACAGCATATGTCAATACTGTGTAGCTACTTCTCATATCCACTGCACCTTTCAAATTATCACTTAAGTACATACTGACCCTAGGTTGGTGCCAAGCACCATTCTAGTGATAGGAGAGAACAAATGAACAAAAGACGAGTCCCAATGAGCTTATATTTTAGTGAGTGAATGTAGAGAATAAACAAATATGAAATTTAATGTCAGGTGGCAATAAATGTTAGAAAGGAAAATAAAACATTGTAGAGACTGGCATAATTGCAGGAGGTATGCTTATTTTAACTCGAGTTGGGGTGGGGGGGTGTCTCTCCTTGTGAATGATAAGAGATTATATAAATGGATTCCTGAGGTGGAAGATCAATAACCCCTTGAATATCTGGGGAGAACATTCCAGGCAGGGGGAGCAGATACAACGACTCTAAGGAGGGACCATACTTGGCCTGGTTAGGAAATGGCAAGCAGGGGAAAGTGGGTTGTCCAAGAACCTTGTGTTGCCTTGCAAGTTTAAAAAGCAACCAAAATTGGTGATACACACAAGGCAAAAATATTCAAAGGTATAAAGTATTTTATTAAAAAATTCTGGTTACCATGTTTATAAAAAATATGTTTCAGATGTTTTATGTTCATGAGAGTGTGTGTGTGTCTGTAATTAGTAAAGTGATATAAATTCAGGAAGAGGGAAAGGGTTTTAATTGTGGTTCCCCTAACAAGTTAACTAACTTGAGGCATATCATTATTAAAATTCTATGGGTAATGTTACTGTACTGCCCACCCAGTCCTCTCTTTTCTAACTTTCTGTTCTTGCTTATTTTAAAGCAATTTTATTAAGGAGTGTTTCAAACATTGTTTATCTTAAAAGGAATGTGCCATACAGTTTTTGGTACTGAGATTCTTTTCCCCAACCAGGTATTTTTACCGTTCCATTATCAGTGTGTAGAGTCCTCTCATCATTTGTACTGCCTGTATAACATTCAATTATGTAGCTTTCCATAATTTTGTCAGTCCTCTATTATTGAATATTGAGGGTTTTTAAAAATTGCAGTTATAAACACTTTATTCCAACACTCTTACAGCCAAATACCATTGGTCTGTTTCAGGGTTACAGCTATTCTATTTCTAGGGATAAAATGTAGTAGTGCAGAGTTTGGAAAATTAACTTTGCGAAAGGTAAGACTTCAGCTTTGCCATTTTTCCCAGGGTTTCATCAGACAAACTAGTTCCAGAGTAACCCAGATTTTCAGATGGGATGGGGAAGTGTATATAAAGTACAATAAAAATACACGATCTTCAAAATATCTGTCCTCTGTGCCTCATAAACCTGTTACAGAGATCAAACAAGATGTTGAAATTAAAAGTATATTGAAGACCATCACTTTTTTCCAATCTTCCCATATTTGACAAACGTGTGCCAGGTATTTTGCTAGGGTCTAGCTATAGTGATAAGTTACGGTCTCTGCCCGCAGGGAAAATGGAGCCTAATAGAAGAAACAAACTTTTTATTTTTTTATTAAATAAATGAGAACCACTCTGGGTGCTGAGAAGACAGAGGAGGACAATCTAGATGATTTGAAGTGAAGATCAAGGAACACTTGGAGGTGAGCCAACTCCTAAAGAATCAGGAGGAATTAATTACTAGGTAAATTAGGAGGGGAAGGTAAGTTTAGCATGGGAAACAGCATGCAAATACTTGTGGGGTGAGAGGTCTTAATGCTTGTTTATTTTTTTGTTGTAGGGAATGTGAATAGTATGACTGGAAGATACTGAGAGATTGAAAGAAATAAGGTTTATGGAGATGTGCAATCATAAAGAGATTTCATTCTGCAATAATTTAAGGATTTTTAATGGGCGGTATTACATGGTAAAACTTGCTTGTAAAAGAGATCGTTCTGGCAGCAATATGAAAGGGATGGAGAGACTACGGGGAAGGGAAAAAAAGGGGAAGAAAAATGAGTGGAGCAGATAACTGGCATAATGTCCCAAAGCATCACATTTTTTTCCCCAGGGGGAGTCTGTTCTTTACCAGAATAAAAGTACTTGGCAATTGAGATACTTCTTTTATGGTCAAAAGCATTTATTGACCTCTTACTGTTTGTAGGAAACAGGTAGTACAAAGAGGTATGAAAGATGGACCTTATACTCAAAGTCCGTCCAGGTAATGTGTGGTAGGCAGAATGATGGCTCCCCAAAGAGTACACACCCTGATTGTCAGAACCTGTTACTATGTTACGTGACGGAAAAGACTTTATCAATGTGACTCAGGTTATGGAGCTTTAGGTGGGAAATTACACCGTGGACCCAATCTAATAATCAGTCCTTGAAAGTGGAGAAACTTTTCCCAGCTGTGGCCAGAGAAAGAGATGGGACAATGGAGGAAGTCAGAGAAACACACATGCAATGTGAGAAGGTCTAGACTGGCCATTGCTGGTTTTGAAGATGGAGAAAGGCGTTCTTGAGCCAAGAAGTGTGGGAGCCCTCTAGAAGCTGGAAAAAGGTAGCGGACAGATTCCCCCCAAAGCCTCTGGAAAGAGCTCTGCCAACACCTTGATTTTAGTCCAGAGAGACCCATATCAGACTTCTACGGAACTGTAAGATAATTATTTCATATTGTTTAAGCCACCAAGTTTGTGGTAATTTGTTACATCAGCAACCAATACACAATATAAAAAGGAACAACATATACATGGCAAGTCAAACACCCATGATGAACATTCCCTAAGAATACACCAAGCTGGGGTGAACATGGGGACACACTGAAAGTGATAGTCCATGTTGTCTTGTCTCTGCCTTTAGGTCGGTGCAGAACCTCTGCTTTATCTTAAAAACCCTTTCCTTAGCTGTCCCTGGGAGTCATTCCTCAAGGCAGTGGAATACCTCGTAAATTTTCACCCACTCTTCCAAACCCCAGCTCTTATACAGACTAGAGTTCTCCATTTTCCTGCCCTGGCCTAGATTCCCTCTGCTGATGTCTACTACTCTCTCCAGTGTCTGAGAAGCCCCACTTAGGGGCCGGGCATCGCTGCTGACTCTACATATAGCTTCCATCATAACTGCTCTGTTTCCCTAAATACTAAATAACTCCAGTCTCTAAATACTCCACATTACAGTGTATCCAAACTTATTCTGTAGTCATGAGTGCCCCTCTCTGTGTGGTATGCTATTGATGTGGAAAAAATTGCTCACCTATTCAAGTTACTGATGACCTATATTTCTTTTTGTTTTTTTTTAAATTGATGAATGTGCTTTTATTTGCATTTTGGTCCCCAGTATCACTTTCGGCACACTTGGTTTCTTTAATTGAACTTCCTTTAGGTGTTAGTATCTAATTTGGAATTCCTTCAGCTGTGTATTTTTTCCTTAGTGTTTCCTATGATTGTAAATTCCATGTGGGCAGGTAACACCGACTGCCTTGTTCTCAGCTGTGTCCCTAGAGGAGAGTCCCTTCCCTACGGGTACGTATAGTATTTAAATAGCTTATGCTTATGACTGGTGGTTGCCTAGTTCTGCGATTTTTATTTCCACGTATTCCTTATCGATTTCTTCATGTCGCAGTAGTGGTCAGTACTACGTGGTGCACCCAGCAACAGCTTGGGATTGCGATTGTCCCTGGAGGGGACTAATCAGACTAAATGTCAAATTCTGACCATTTTGAGCACCAAGGAAGGTACCTGCTTGTGGGGCTGAACCTGAGGTGGCGCTGTTGTGCTTTATCATGACTTTCCATTTTCACTTGGATTGAAATCTCCTTTGTACCTGCCCATCTACCAATCGATCACCAGAGGAGGAAATGAATAAATAGATCAGCAACAAGTCCAGCTTTTACAATTTCAGCAGAGGTTTCCGGCTGGCTAGTGTGTGGTGAGCCCCAGAAACCTCAGTGCCCACCGACTTCCCTTTGTGGGGAGCCAGCCCAAACTCCATCCTTTGCTGGCAGCCACGCCCCACAGTAGGAAGGAGGGACTGAAAAGCATTTCCTTGAGGCTGGCACACCTTGCCCTACCCAAACCGGTCTTTTTTTTTTTTTTTTTCCTTCTTTCTGGCTGGGCCAGTTCCATCTGAAACCAGGACAAGGTAGTGAGTGGGGGTTTGGGGGTATGAAGAGTGAGTGGGTGGGGGAAAGTGGCAACACAGCTAGGGGTGGACTTTGGCTTTTGGAAAGAACAAGAGGGAGGAGGCGGGGATAGGGATGGTTGTGAGCAGCTGTCTGCATTTCATGTGAGCAAACAATCACCAGACGAATGAATCTGCATTTCTTTGGAATAAGCATCTTGTTGGTTTTGGCTTCTGTGTTTTTATGACAAGAAACTGAATTTGCATCAGCAATTTTGGCAAAGAGCAGCCCCAGCCAGAAAGCCTAGTGAGGAGGGGCCTCTGTGTGTTCCTGGTGAGGGGGCGATGGGGAGAGGGGAGGTAGAAACAAGCAGGGTACAGGAATTACTTGTGACAGGACTATATAGTCATTTAGATATGTGGCCTTGGGCTCACTGCTCTCACCTTCAACTTTCTCATCTGTAAAGCAGGGTTGTGATTATTTAAGTGAGGTAATTCCTGTAACCACGGTTAAAAACTGTACAGTGGGATATGCTGCTCCCATTTGACAGAATTTGTTTTCTCCTAATCTGTCTTCTCTTTTTCTGTCTCTTTCCTTTCTCACTATCAATCCCTCAACCTCAGCCCCACATTGTCTCCTTTTTTTCCCTTTCATTTCTATGATCGTGGCCTCCTTCTGTTATGAATCCTTTCCCCATGTGAATTTCTCATACATTTCAGACCAAGCTTTCTTCCCACTACTTAGTGAGAGCCATCAGTTGTTGTGGAAATAAAGGCTACTGTAATGTGCAGCACACCCACACTGAAATGCAGCTGGAAACAGGACTTTGTGCTGTCAACTTCCTTTACCCTCCTCAGTCACCAGACTCCGCTCACAGCCAGCTAGGGGCTATCCAGGTCTTTAAGTGAGACATGACAAAGTATTCACTTCAGTGACAGTCATATACTCTCTTTCTTCAGTACCTTCATCACTGTAGGAGTATGCTAGGGCTGCCATAACAAAGCACCACAGACTGAGTGGCTTAAACAAGAGAATTTTGCTCTCTCACAGTTCTGGAGGCTAGAAGTCTGAAATTAAGGTGTCGGCAGGGTTGGTTCTTTCTGAGGGCTCTGAGGGAAGGATCTGTCGCAGGACTCTCTCTTTGGCATATAGATGGCTATCTTTATGTTCATACGGTATCCTCCCTGCACGTGTGTCTGTCTTCAGATTTCCCCACTTTTTGAGGGCACCATTTATATTGGATTAGAGCCTACCCTAATGACCTTGTAATTTGATTACCTCTATTAAGTCCTTATTTCTAAATAAGGTCGCATTCTGAGGTACTGGAAGCCAGGACTTCCAACGTGAATTTTGGTGCAGCATACTTCAACCCATAAAAATGACTAGTTCTTTAATTATGCCCACGCTCAAAGTCAGTTGAGCATCACATCCATTTCAGTTATTTTCTGCAGAAACTTTGTTTCCCCACCTTTCCTAACCCCTCACAACCAACTCCTGTAAGCTCTGGGAGTTATGTGATTCTCCATCTGTTTTTGTTTTAACCCAAGTGTGCTATGTTCCTATTGTTATGGTAACAAATCACCACAAACTTGGTGGCTTCAAACAACACAGATTTTTATCTTTCAGTTCTGGAGGTCAGAAGTTGGAAATGGGTAGCAGGTCTGTGTTCCTTTTGGAGGCTCGGGGGGAAAATCTGTTTCCTTGTCTTTTCCAGCTTCTAGAGACTGTTGCATTCCTTGGCTTATGACTCCCTTCCTCATTTCCAAAGCCACATCAAGTCTCTCTCACATCCCATATGCCAACGCTGATGCTTCCGCTTCCTTCTTCCACATTTCAGGACCCTTGTGATGACACTTGACTCACGGGATAATCCAGGATAACTTTCCTACTTTAAGGTAAGCTGCTGACTTCCATCTGCAATCTTAATTCCTCTTTGCTAGTTTAACACTATTAAAAACTAACATATTCATAGTTCTGGAGGTTTGGACACAGACATCTTTGGGGGACATTACCTGCCTACCATGCTGAGTTTTCAGTGATTAGGTTTTCTTTATTGGGTTTGTTGTTTTGTTTTTATTCTGAGGGATGAATGTTTTGCTTGCTATGTGTCGTAAAAAACTTGATATCCCTTTTCATAGAGAACAGCAGCATCCTGCCTAATGATAGAACTAAAAATGTGTCCCCACTGAGCAGAAACCTGGGTACCATGATACTTCCCATGTAACACTGTTAAAAATTACTCACCATCCCCACTTATACTTTAACATTACAGTTTAATCCTTCATACCCAATTAATTTGTGTAGGTTATTTTCCTATAAAAATTTATTTCAGACCCAATGCTATTTTTAAGGGTGAATTTAGCTATTTATTTATTGAACGAGTATATGAATCCCAAAATGTGCCAGACATTAGTTTAGGTGCTAGGGCTACAACAATGAAATGAATATGAGATGAAGAAAATAGCCAAAGTCCCTAAAGTCTTGTTCTCATGAAGGTTTCATGCTTTTTCCTCTAACTCTGTCATTTCATTTTTGTCCTGGCCACCAGCCGAGGTCTGAGCTCCCCACCATGCCTTCTGACTTGAGATGTGGCCACTGCTCTGTGTCTGTTTCTTTGCTGTGCTCATAAAGGACGTAAAGAAGCTGACTGTGCCCTGAAGAAAATTACTATCTAGCTGGGAAGAAACAGATAATGATAAGCAAACTGATTAAGAACTGAATACATAGATTATGTATTCAGTGCTCTATACTAGCATATCATTTCTTTGACACAGTTTCTAATGGGGGAAAATGAAAGTAGAAGGGAATGAATGTACAAAAAGAAAAAGTGGCTAATTGCACAGACACCAATGTAGGGTGGAAGGGATTCTGTCCTGAGTTTAGGGACCTTAAATTTGTTTTAATCTCTGGCACTGGTTTTGTGGGCAAAGAACAATGCACTTATCTCCTTAGTTATACTTTTGTGGAGTAATTACTGGCAAGAATTATAAGTGAAAAGGAATCTTGTTTTAATGTTTCCTTCTATAGCAGTTAATATCTTATAGCCTCAGACATCATAAATTGCCTTATCTTTACGTATTTAACAGTGGTTCTTAAAGTTGTTAGGTAACAAAATACATAGAGATATGGTGCTATTTCTAGAATGTTGACCTAAATTAAAATGATTATATGTATATAATTATAAGCTATGTGAGAATTCTATTAAGAATAAATTGTAGCAGATGCTAAAGGTTAAGGAAAGTGTGTTTCAAAATGTACATTGTGGCAAATAGTAAAAGCTCAATAATACACCTATAATACTTGCATTTTAAGCCAGGTAGTTTTCTGGAGAAAACTTCAAAATCATTAGCTTTTTTCTTATAATCAGTTGTTGAATGATTTAACCAGATGTACTATATATTGTTGTACGTCAGGTAAATGCAGGGCATTGAGCAACTCCACTAGACACTGTTTATGTTATATTCATATGATGCTATCAAGTGTATGATGAAAAGTATTTGCCAAAGATGGTCATTTGTAGTTAAGAGAAGATGATCCTAAGCACTTTTTCTTTTTTTCCTGAGAATAATTAGCTATCAGGACCAAGTGTGTGTTGAAGCCACCCCTAGTTGGTGTCATTAGAGTCAACTTCTCCCAAGTTCCTCTTAAGTCAGATGGGACTGATGGCCTGACACAGGGAGCCTCTGTGCTGTACGATGCTCCTTCAGCCTGGGCCCAAATCTAGTGCTGCCTTTGGCCAGGTAGAGGCTACGGCAGCAGGAAAGGACTTGTTTATCTGAGTAGTAGAAGTGATAGGCTTGGCTTGTTCAAGGAAGGAGGAAAGGGACTAGGGGAATGCTGAAACTCTATCTTGACTGCCTCGTTTTCCATCAGATTTATAAGCAGATTCCACAAATGCAGTCAATCTGATCTGAAGCTGCCCCGCCTCCTACTTCTGTGGTCTTTCCCCGTAGGTCTCCATGCCTGACCCTTTAGCATCCCCTGGGGCTGATATCTTAGTATGAGTCAAAGTGAGTTCTGGTGGAGGAAGAAGAAAGAAGCAGAGTAGTCACTAGAATATTCTCAAAGCCTTATAGTTTTACAGTGAAAATACAACTAGAGTGTAAAGTCTCTAGTCTTCTATCTTGGACATATGTGGGGTAGATTTCCAGAGGCCAGTTGAGATACAAAGGCCTGGAAGGTAGAAGAAACGATGAAAGTACATGCTTATTACAAATTCCAAGAACTAGGATCTTCCTCCTTATCCTCATCCCTCAACACTTAACTGAATAAAAAGAGATCAAATATCCAATCAGCCTCAGGAATGGTAGAAAATTGTAGTGAAAGAGCACCAGACGGAGATTCAACACACACAATACTAGTCTTACCTTAAGTGCTAATTAGCTGAGGGGAGATACCTAAATTCTGTGACTCAGTTTCCTCATCAGTGAGTTATGGAATAGGTTTTTCGGCTGCTTTCAAAGGGCTCTCTGGTTGTACACATTTAGAATTCTATGGCCTCTGTGGAGCTCACATTGCATTTCATAGTGTGTTTGTCAGGCAGAATAAGAAATGGAGGGCCGGGTTGCTGTTCTTATAGTTTCTATAGCAGGGAGGTATGACTACAGTGGCACAGACGATATGGCTACTTCATTTACCGTGTGGGAAGAAAATGGCTTTTTGACATTGAGTTGAAGTTGCTGTCTTTGCATTCCTTCTTGAAGCCCAAGCAGCTCCCATAATCCCAAATTACCTTGGTTTCATGCCCTGTCTTTCATGTTCTCACCCATGTTCCATTCTTAGGATGATCTAATTATGAATTAATGATCAGGAGGTCCTGCATCTTATTAGATCTCTGATTTATGTTCTGACCCTGGGCAAGTCACCTTTTCACTTAGATCTTAATTTCCACATGCAATATGAGATTGTTAAAACAGCCATGGATTATTCTGAAGTGGCTTTCTCTTATTAAATTGAACATAAATTTCAAGAATAATTTAATTTTCAGGATTAGGCAAAAAGAAATGTAGATAACTCAAATGTGATTTTATAATTATCTACAAATCACCTCCTCTTCACCACCACATCTATCTTTCTAAGTATGCTCTTCTTAGGCTGATATTAAAATTGATTAGTTTTAATTCACTGAGTTAACATTGACTGGGAAATAGAAGCAAGTTGACTTAAAAACAAAAGTACAAGCTTGATTATCTACAAACAGATTAGAAATAAAGATTTGAGAGTATTAGCAAGGCCACAGGTCGTGGTTTATAGATCTTCAGATAGTGTGTGATATAAATGGCTCACAAAAAGAAGTTCAATGAACCCTGGATGGAAGTTTCTGTGCTAGACGGAAATCCCCATATCTTCATACCTGCGTTACGGGGTTCAACAGCCATACTGAGGGTTGTAACTTTGTGGCTTTTATTTAAACCTCAACCAAACATATTTTGGGTACCCAAAGAGCAGCAGTCTCTGTAGCTTAGATATGTAAAAGCATTGATGCTGATCAAATTTAGAGACATGATGCTTTGGATATTCTCTCTAGTTCCATGAATTCACGGCAGCCTGAGAAATTTAGACCAACTCAGAGCTGTCAAAGAAGATAAAGTGGGTCCTGACACTCAGAGCTACAGAATACGGTGCTCTGTAGTCTGTGTACTTGGAGAGATATGAGCAAGATCAGTATGTCATGGTCCTACACATATAGATGGCATGTCTGGTCATCCTTTAGGAGGCATGTATATTCCAACCTGTTCTAGAACTGATTTTCTTAGAGGCAGACATTCTGTGGTATCACCATATCATACAAAAATTTTTGCTTAACCTTTTGAGGCCATGGAATGTAAATGTTATCATCAACAACAAAAGTACTGAGACTGAAGTACACTGCAACTACAAAATATCATTGAAAGAAATTAAAGAAAATATAAATAACTGGAAAGACATCCTATTTTCTTAGGTAGGAAGACAATACTGTTAAGATGGCAGTACTCCCCAAATTGAGATATATATATGTATATATATCTATATACACACACGTACATATGACGTCTGATAATTAAGTTCACGAACTTGTTGCAACAATGTTGCTAACCTTTTTTGATATCAGAGGGATTATTCATTATGAATTTGTACCGACTGAAGAAACAATCAACCAAGTGTACTATTTGGAAGTGCTGAAAAGGCTGAGTGAAAAAATTAGATGACCTGAACTTTTCATCAACAATTCATGGCTCTTGCATCACGACAATGTACCAGCTCACATGGCACTGTCTGTGAGGGAGATTTTAGCCAGTAAACAAAACACTGTATTGGAACACCCTCCCTACTCACCTGATCTGGCCCCCAATGACTTCTTTCTTTACCTGAAGATAAAGAAAATATTGAAACGAAGACATTTTGATGATATTCAGGACATCAAAGGTAATATGACAACAGCTCTGATGGCCATTCCAGAAAAAGAGTTCCAAAATTGCTTGAAGGGTGGACTAGGCACTGGCATCAGTGTATAGCTTCCCAAGGGGAATACTTTGAAGGTGACTATAGTGATACTCAGCAATGAGGTATGTAGCACTTTTTCTAGGGTGAGTTCTAGAAGTTAATTTGAAATCATACATATATATGTATATATATATATATATGTATACACACATGTGTGTAATATATATATATATAAATATATATGTGTATATATATATATATGTGTGTGTGTGTGTGTGTGTGTATGTGTGTGTGTGTGTAATCACTACCAAAATTCCAGATGGCTTTTTTTTTTTTCCAGAAATATTCAAGCTGATTCTAAAATTCACATAGGAACACAGGGGACTTAGAATATCTAAACCAATCTTCAAAAAGAGACCAAAGTTGGAAGACTCATACTGAATGATTTTAAAACTTACTGTACAATTAAGTAATTAAAACTGTACTATTGGCATAAGGATAAACATATAGACTAATGAAATAGAATTGAGAGTCCTGAAATAAACCCATATGTGCCTATAATTATTTAATTTTTGACAGGGTGCTAAAACAATTCATTAGGGGAGGAAGAATCTTTTTAACAAATTGTGCGAGGACAACTGAATATCCACATGCAAAAGAATGAAGTTGAACCCCTACATCACATCATATGCAGAAAATAACTACAAATGGATCAGACCTAAAAGTAAGAACTAAAACTATAAAATTCTTAGGAAACAAACATAGATGTTAATCTTTGTGATTTTGGATTAGACAATAGTTTCTTAGCTATGTTACCAAAAGCACAAGCAACCAAAAAATATAAAAATAAATAAATTGAACTTCATCAAAATTAGAAATTATTGTGCTTGAACACTATCAAAAATGAAAAAGTAACACAAAATGGGAGAAAATATTGCAAATCATGTATCACATAAGGGTTTAGCCTAAAGGACATTCATAACTCAACAATAAAAGACAAATAGTCCAATTGAAAAAATGGGTAAAGGATTTGAATAGACATTTCTCCAAAGAAGATACAAAAATGGCCAATGAGCATGTGAAACGATGCTCAGTATTATTAATCACCTGGGAAATGCAAATCAAAACCACAGTGAAATACCCATTTCACATCAATTAGGGAGGCTATAATAAAAAAGACAGAAAACAAGTGTTAGCGAGAATCAGTAGTGGATGTGGTGAAACTGGTCCCCTTAGAAATTGCTGGTGAGAATGAAGTCACTTTGGGAAATAGGTGGCCATTCCTCAAAACTTATACAGTTAAAATATGACTCAGAAATTCCATTCCCAGGTCTGTACCCAAGAGAAATAAAAACATATGTCCATACAAAAACTTGTGAAAGTTCATACCTGCATTATTCATAATCATGAAAAAGTGGCAACCTTTCCAATGTCCATTGCTTGATAAATGGATAAACAAAAAGTGGTGTAGTCATACAGTAGAATCTTATTCAGCCACAAGAAGGAATGAAGTACTGATTTATGCTACAAGATGGATGTGAGGGTTAATTTTATGTGTCAATTTGACTGGGTTAAGGGATGCCCCGATAGCTAGTAAAACATTATTTCTGGGTGTGTCTGTGAGGGTGTTTCTGGAAAAGATTAACATTTGAGTCAGTCGACTGAGTAAAGGAGGTCTGCCCTCACCAGTGTTAGTGGGCATCAGCCAATCTTTTGAAGGCCTGCATAGAACAAAAAGGTGAAGGAAGGATAAATTCTCTCTTCCTTTTTGAGCTGTGACGTCCATCTTTTCCTGCCCTCTGACTTCAGAGCTCTTGATTCTCTGGTCTTTGGACTCTAGGAGTTAAACAGCAGCCCCTGGTTCTCAGGCCTTCAGCCTTGGGTGGAATTATAGCACCTGCTTTCCTGGTTTTACAGATGGCAAATTGTGGGACGTCTTAGCCTTCATAACTTTGTGAGCCAATTCCTATAATAAATCTCTCTCTCTCTCTCTCTCTCTCTCTCTCTCTCTCTCTATATATATATATATATATATCTATATATCTATATATCTATATATCTATCTATATCTATATCTATATCTATATCTATATCTATATCTATATCTATATCTATAATGTATTTATTTATTTATTTTTATTGGTTCTGTTTCTTTAGAAAACCCTGACTAACAGAATGGATGAACCTTGGAAACGTGCTAAGGTGAAAGAAGCCAGACATAAAAGGCCACAAATGTAAATGAAATGTCTAAAACAGGCCAGTCCATAAAAACAGAAAATAGATGAGTGACTGCCAGGGGCTGGGCCCAGGGAGTAGCATTGAGGAGTGACTGCTATTGGTATCAGTTTCTTTATGGAGAGGATGAAAATATTCCAAAATTAGATAGCAGTGATGGTTTCACAACTTTGTGAATATACTAAAAATCCACCAAATTGTATGTTTTAAAAGGTTGAATTTTATGGTATGTGAATTACATCTCAATCAAAAACCCAAAGACAATATTAAAGGTAATTCTAATTTGAAAAAAAAAAAAAAGTTTACCAGAATCTACTAGGGAGGGAGTATATATAGTACAATCTAGAAACGTAGATTCTAAAGCCACACGACCTGGATTCAAGTTCCAAATCCGTGCTTACTAGCCGTGTGATCTGGAGTAAGTTATTTAACCTCTCTGTGTCCCAGTTTCTTTATATGTAAAGTACTTAGCACAGTGCCTAATATATGGCGAGTGCTACAGAAATGTTTGCCACTTTAATTGTACTCCATAAAATGTACTAGGCCATGGTAGGAAGCAAAAACCAGTATCCAGGAAGCTGTGCTGAGCATAAATGTCAGTTAAGGAGGAGCACGCTGGAGTCCAAAGCAGGTTGCTACATTTGATTTATTATTTGAACTCTGCCCCATCTGACTAAAGGAACTGGTGAGTGGAAAATGAAGGAGGAATAATATGGATTACGGCTACAATACCTAAATTTAACCTTCTTACCAGGGTCCTGGAAAAAGGTCCAAAAATATGTTAGGGGAGACATACAGAGCAGGGAAACAGAGCAAGGGAGGGTGAACAGTACTTAATATATTTTTGTTGTTCAATTTAAATAAATATTAGGCAAAAATTATTGAGGGATTTCTTCTGGAATTTAGACACTAAACTCATGGTCTTTGTTTTCCTGTCCTGTCTTAATTGGAATCTTTGTTGTGTCTTCATTTCAAAAAGTATGATCAAACAAATCTTTGAAGTTCATGTCACTGTCACATTTTTATTCCCAGGACAAATCAAGAACCCAGGAAGGTGGCTGGGTTTTTGATTTTTAGCAATACTCACATCCCTTTGTTTTAAACTGCTTTTTGCATCTTTGTAGGGCGATACCTACAATTCTTGGTTTTTCTGTCGATGTTGCTCTTGCTGTTGACAACACATAGAGATTCTACTATAAGGACTAGAGTACATATCCCTTTTGAGGGATGGATATAAGGTATTAAATTCCTTAATAGGATAGAGAAAAACTGTTGTCCACCTTTCCTTTGGTTTTACACATCTGAATTCTCTTCTATGTAAATATATTTTATATGTTCTTGGATTCATCATACTTGTGCTTTGTTGGATATTCTCCATTGGATATCAATAAATAATTATAATGCCTGATATTTTTGCTCTTTATATAGTTCACAATCCTTTACATACAACCCTCTGACAAAGATGTTAACTGGCTTCCTTAAGGTCACACACAGGAAGTTGGTGACCCAGGGCCATAACTGAAATCTCATGACTCCTTTACCTGTATTAGGAGAGGATCATTCCCTTTCACTGTGCATTTCTCCTAGAACCTTCTACTGAGAAATAATCTATGTGGGGAAAATAGGGCAAATTCCAGGGCAGGAGACAGCTGAAGCCAAAGGAAAAATATTGCCAGGGTCTCATTACATTGGAGTCCAGGCTGGTACAGATACAGCATTATTTAAAGTTTATTTGCTCTCAGATTTTTCTCCAAAGTGCATTTCATATTACCTCTCTTTACATGCATTAACTTTTGTGTCCCTAAAAATTATTAGTAGTGAAATATGAGAGGAGAAAAAGTATGATCAACAAATGATAGACCAATGAGTAGAGTTGGCTTGAAATTCTCTGAAATATCAGAACTTTAACAACAGCTTAACATATCCCCAAATCATTTGCTATAGAAAAGCTTTAACTGTGGGAAGCAAGGGCACTTCCAAAGAGTTGGCAGTGGGTATGTGTTGGGGTGGGGTGGGGGTGGGAGGGTGGAACATGATAATTCTACCTTGGATCTGAAACACTTTTATTCTAAAACCGTAAACTCCTTCCACATGTTTTATCTCATTTGTCTTCTTGGACTGTCTATGATTAGGTAATGCCAGGATTATGACGATTCATTATGTTATAGATTAGGAATTAGAACCCAGGGAAGTGATGAGAAAACACTAAAATGTGGTTGCACATTAAAACCTTATCTATTTATCCATTAAATTAACACCCGGTGAATTTCCTCTGTATTAATTAAGAAAAGAAGGTAAAGAGGGTTTAAGGCCGAGTTCCCAGTTCCCTAATATTGGAATTAACCTTGGGAGCATTCAACAAAGCCCAGTACCAGGTTCCCATTCCCAGAGTCCAATTCTGATTTACTTGATGCATCCTGGGCATTGCAACATTGAAAATGAAGGAGGAATAATATGGACTAAGGATACCATACTTAAATTTAACCTTCTTACCAGGGTCCTGGAAAAAGGTCCAAAAATAGGTTAGGGGCGACATACAGAGGAGGGAACCAGAGCAAGGGAAGGTGAACAGTACTTAATATATTTTGATGGTCTGGAATGGGCCTGGCACTGTACTAGGTATTTTACATAAATTATCCCATATGACTTTCAACAGTCTTGAAGGTAGATATTCCTGTCTCTACATTACAGATGGAAAAACAGAGGTTCAGAAAGTTAGAATTACTTACACACAGTCATGATGAATGGTAGAACTGAGATTCCAATAGAAGCCCAACTCCAAAGCTCCTTCTCTTACCACTAACCCCTAGGAAATTATAGGCAGGGTAGAGATAGGAACAAAAACCTGTGAGATTCTGGGTCTGCCACGATCCGGGTAGGGAGATGAAAGTCTGGGGAGTTAGAGTCTAAGAAGAGAAGTCCAAAGTCTGCAAGATCCACCTTTAGTGTAAGTATGTGATATTTTAAATTCAAAAACTCTGAAGCAATTTATAAACAAACAAACAAACAAACAAACAAACAAACAGGAGAGTGGAAACTTTAAGATTTGCAAAAAGCAGATGCTCTGCAGAAGGAAGGTGTAAAGATAATAGTAGAAGCCTAGGTAAGCTGTACTGTAAGGACACGTTAAACTTAGATCTCGGGAAATAATTCTCTTATTCTTGTGTGATGTACAGAAATGAGTGTTCTAATTATTAGAACAGAAATGAGTGTTCTGTTATGCTGTGATACTGATGCTGCATAGGATGAAGTTCTATACAAAAGTAGAGGTCGTTCGAAGATGTCATAATTTGAAGAATAATAACAATATAATTGTTATAGGGATATTTTTATTCCTATAGTTATTATGGGAATAATTAGTAACAGCTACTATTTACTAAATGTTAGATATTGTTCTAAATATCATTTAATTCTTACAAGGACTCTGAGTTAGATAATATTGTAAACCTAGCTTAACAGATGGGAAAACTGAGGTTTAGGAGAGATTAAGCAGCTTGCTCAAGAGGACACAGCTAATTAGAAGCAGAGACGGTTATACTGGATTTCAGAAATGCACTGGGCTATGCTTCTGAGACTTATAATGAAAATTGAAAGTGAGCTGAGTCCTAGGAATATGCCTTTTTGGCTTTTATTGTGGAAGATATAAAAGACCTTAAGGAAAGAAGTGTCTGAAAACAGTATCTTTCTCATGCATATGAATTCAGAGCAGGGAAGTAAAGGACAAAGGGAATGCTGAGGTTGGGATAATTGCTGGCTCCATCAAGAGAAGAAAGCAGCTATAGTAGAATTGCGAACTTCTACTTTAGAAAATACGTGCCCACACATCTCACTCATCCACATGCACATCTGCACGCACATACCGTGGTTCTGCACTTTTTGCTCATTGAATTTGTTTTCCAGCTATTCTCTCTCAATATTTAGCAAACATGTCCTTTGGTACTTTCATTGTATTACACTTATGTTAAGAGGAAAGGGATTTTATCACATTTATGCCAGTGCTTTGAAGGAAAGCCACACTCTGGAGAGCATTGTGGTGGGGCAGTCGTAATCAAAATTAGAGAACCTCAAGTCCAATGTGACAGTCAGAAAAACTAAGCTGGAACCCTTGGTTGGAAAAGTAATTATGGTACACAAATGAATTCTTGCCAGAAGAGGAACTTGTAACTACTACGGTTGACGAGCACTTTACATTCTCATTAATTCTCATTGGAATCCTTTGAGGTAAATGGGCATGATTATCTCAGTTGTATAGATCAGGAAACCAAGGCTTTACAAGGTTGAAATAAATCCATCCTGCAGCTCGGCGTTCTCTCTGCTATACCACAGTCTTGGAGATGACACATTAACTTTGTTCCTGGCAGTTCCAACTTTATTCCAATTAGGAAAGATAATGCCTTTAGCAAGCAATAAGGAAGAACTCGTTAAACCGCCAGGCTTCATCTTGACTTTTGGCCAAGAGAGTCCTCTGTTGAAGAGTCCTCTTTGAAGCCATAAATCTTGACTTAGTGATTCTCCCTCTCTTTGATTTTGATCACTAGGTCTTTAGAAAGCTTTTTTGTTTCTCCTTCTGTATTCTCTGTCACCCTCAGCCAGTTTTCTTCTTTTGATATCTCTGCTTTCAAATGGTTCTGCCTTCCTACCTTTCTTGCTTTCCATTTTCTCATTACAAAATAATTAAAGCTTAATTCAGCCGTACCTGTTTGGTCCAGCTATGTGACTACCTCCCAACCTGGGAGACAGCTGAAGAAGGGAGGGAGGAAGAGAGAGACTGATGATACACATTGATTGTCTGGAATGGGCCTGGCACTGTACTAGGTGTTTTACATAAATTATCCCATATGACTTTCAACAGTCTTGAAGGTAGATATTCCTATCTCTACATTACAGATGGAAAAACAGAGGTTCAGAAAGTTAGAATTACTTACACACAGTCATGATGAATGGTAGAACTGAGATTCCAATAGAAGCCCAACTCCAAAGCTCCTTCTCTTACCACTAACCCCTAGGAAATTATAGGCAGGGTAGAGATAGGAACAAAAACCTGTGAGATTCTGGGTCTGCCACGATCCGGGTAGGGAGATGAAGGTCCAAGGGAGCCTTCAGAATTTGAGAATGGTGAGGTGGAATAACTGGTGGAGGGGACTTGCCACGTGGCCTGCCGCTTTTCTGGTGTGACTCATTTCCTGCTGTCCTCTGCTGTTCTTCACTGTCCTCAGGAAACGAACAGGTATTCTGGTCCCTAAACTAGGAAGAGAAGGAATGGCATGGTCAGGTGATAGGCTCCAGGTAACCTGATGAATCACCTACCAACTAGAACTAGAACTTCAAAGCCTGACTCTGTTAAGCACCAGGTCAGTGCTGAAACCACTTTCTCCAGCTCACAGGCTGCCGGGCTCTGAAGCCCTTACCCACTGCTCAGGGGAAGTCTGCTACTTGCTCGTGGCTGTGCAGTACTCCCAGAGGTGTCTTTTTCATCTTACCAGGCATTTGTTTTTGTTTACCTGGGCTTACATTTTATATTTAGAATCTTTAGAGTAACACACCCTGTATGACAGTACTGAGGTAAATAGCAGCTGCGTTGTTTTTCCTGATTGTGAAAGCTCCGCCCATTTGTCTCTGCCTCCCTGCGTAGGGCACTCATTATCAGAGAACGAGAAACTGTGTGTGTGCCCAGGCACGCGTGCCTGTGTGTGTGTGTTCCCGAAATCTTTTGCAGACTGTCTTCCTTCTGTTCTCCTCAGCTGGGGAACCTTCTCCCTGCCAGAGGGCAGTGGGCTAGAATAGGCTGGAGGAGAGGCCAGAAAACAGAATTGATCTCACTTATGGAAGTGCCAAAAGATTGTTAATGTACCAGAAGTCCCCTCTTAGAAGGAAAGCCCAGCTGGATGAGTTGCAAAGAGGGGCACTGATCCTTGGAAATACAGCGTCACTGACATCAGTGGGTACAAGGTGTTTGAAAGAAGCCGGGACAGCAGCCCATGCGGTGTCTTCTGGACTGTTATCAGGTAGGAGAAAGGAGACAGATGGCTCCGAGGCAAACCCGCATTTAGAGTGGGGTGCCCTTTGGGTGTTCTTGGCTTTTCCCTCTTCTGGACTGGGGAAATTGTTGTTGATTAGTAATCCCAGGAAGAGAAAATCTAGAGCATAGAGAATATCTAATTTAGATATGTTATTTCTGAGTCAGACAGAGAAAGACAAATACCATATGATTTCACTTATATGTGGAATCTGAAAAACAAAATAAATGAACAAACAAAACAGAAATAAACTCATAGATACAGAGAACATTTTGGGGGTTGTCAGATGGAAAGGAGGATTGGGGGGATGGGTAAAAAAGGTGAAGGGATTAAGATGTACAAATTGCCAGTTATAAAAGTCACAGGGACGTAAAGTACAGCGTAGGGAATATAGTCAATAATATTGTAATAACTATGTATTGTATCAGATGGGTAATAGATTTATTGTAAGATCACTTTGTAAGTTATATAAATGTTGAATCACTATGTTGTACACCTGAGACTAATGTATTATAATATTGTATGTCAGCTGTAATTAAAAAATTAAAAAAAACACACCACACACAAAGAAAATAGAGCCTCCCCCCCCAAAAAGAAAAGCCATTGTTGACTTTTTGGGAGATCACAACTTGTTTGAGAATCTTATGAAAGCTAAAGAACATCTGCTTTAGAATCATGATAATATACATTTGGGCTGAAAGTTAATGTTTCAGTAAAGGCTCCCTTGATAATAAAAATAAAGCAGCAAATAAAATTAACTAAAAAAGATATATTATTTCTGGGCTTTTGAGGTGTGATGTAGTAGATGAAGAATTTTGGAATCAGGAATATGGGAAATAGAATGATAATTATAATAAAAATAAAATGTCTTGAATTCGTATAATACCTCAAAGGAAATACAATGTGTTCATCTATATGATCATATTCAAAATGCGATCTGCTTGTAGAGTTATTGAGCACTGTGTTTCTTATCTACACATTAGGGGGCCTGTCTGTGTGCCATCACTCTGCTCCTCTATAGAGCAAACTTTTGGGGAGGATCCAAGATACAAATTAGTCTTCCTCATCTCTGCCGAATATCACCTGTGCTTCAGTGATTCCTGCAGACAGGTAAAAATAAGAAGCAAGAAAAACTGATAATGCTCAGTCTTATTGTCAAAAGATCTTTGTTGAACGTGTCAGGACTCCAACCACTGTGGCAGAGCCTCTTTTCCAGCTGTTTCAAAGTGCCTTTGAGGCCCAGGGTCTCTAAGAAGGTGGGGGAGGGTGACTGAAGATGAGAATGATCACAACCCCTCCACGTCTAAGAACAGGGGGACAAGCAATTCCCTCTGGTGATCTCCTCGCTTTCTGTCTCATTCACACTAGGAGATATCACGCAGGATAGAGCAAGTTATCTACACAAGTCTGATTCTCTGGATTTAAAGAAGGTTCTCTCTTCAGTGGGAACCTTCCATTCACTTTTGTCTTCTCACAAGTTTGCTCCAGCAGAAAGGTGGAGCTGAGGTGCTGTGGGATTCTCAGGCCAGTGCTCTGTCCTCTGGGAGTTCTGGTCTCTTCCTGATCCTCAGGCTCACAGTGAAAGATCACTAGGCCTGGAAACTAGGCCCTTTCCTTCCAAAAGCAAATAATAGAAATAGGATTGGGATCAGATCCAGGGAAATGAGCAAACAAAGAAAAGGATCCAAGATTCCACAATCTGGTGAGTAACTGGAAAACATTTCTGATTCTACCCTTATTTTCAGAATACATTTAGAAGACAGACATGCAGACACCGCCTGTCCCACTATAAAACTTTAGATAACACATTTACAGGCAGATGCTACTTATCTGTACTTTCCAATTTATGATATATTTGGTGGTGAAATTTGGTTTCAGCCTTACGATCTTCGTGATTCTTTTAGTTTCTGACGTAAATCCTTCTTGACACTATTGGTCTTGTCCATTTGAGTGACAAGTACATACACGCAATAAAGTAGTTTATGGAACATTCGGTTTGAAATCAAAAGACTGGAGTATGGAACCTTGCTCTGCCATTTACTTGCCGTTTAAAAAACAACAACAACAACAACAAAGAACCCTGGCCAATTCAGAACTTACTGTCTGAATCTCAGTGTCATCCTAGCACAATACCTGACACATGGTAGTTGTTCAGTATGTTTATTGGATCTGAAGACAGGAAGGACAGATCGTTTTCAGAATGTTGGAGATAAGTAATTGTGGAATCTTTTAGATCTGAGAGGTTCTTTGTCTTGCTTCTAACTTAACATGTTTATTCCAATAAATGAGTTTGCTTTGTTAAATAGCTCAAAGTAAGGAGGAAAGGGGGAAGAGAAGAGGGAAGACAGAGTGATTGAGCAAGGAGTCGTACTCTCGTTCTGGGGGCTGCTACCTCCATATATTTTCTCATCCTCACTTTGAGTCTTTGCATCCTGTGCCCCATAGCCCATAGCTATTAATAACTTCCTTAACCCAGTATGGCGTGCATCTAAGAAGGTGGGTCACTTGTCTATATAAAAAGAATATGGCTGGCAGATCCACTTGTGCTCATATGCAGGCAGTAAGCTTGAGGGCGAGGCTGGAATAACAGATTTAATCACACCTTATGGGAACAGGACCACATATTATACAGAAGTCAATCAAGGAGTTTTTTACAGTACATAGACAGTGTACAAGAGAATGCATCTAATTTTTAAAGTTTTACTTGTAGACGTATTTTGGTAAGGAATTTCTTCAGGACACTCATGGGTAAATTGCTGATTATGTCAGGGAGACTATTTTGTGCTAACCGAACAGAAATGTCATTAGTGAGAGTTGTGTTGTTGTAAAACAGATGCAGAGATGCAGTGTGACATTATGCTTGCGTTGTGAGGATGTGTAAGAGTTTGGTGAGTTACTATTAATATTTAGTTCAATTCTAGTTATAATCATTAACTTCTATGTCTCCAGACTATACTCTTGCAAAGGTTTGGGACAGACTTCACTTCCCATTTCACTCTCATTCTCTTACTATGTGTAGCTCCTCCTTCACTGTGCTATTCCCCTGTCTAGATTCCCATTTCAAAAGGGGAATTAAAATATGCTAACAGAAGTCAGAAGCAACTGAGAAGAGAAAAAAATAAGGAATCACCATCACAAGTGAGGCAATAATATTGTTTTCATTAGAATCCTGCCTGAAGAGATTTGGCACTATAGATATGTATAAACTGTAGGCACGCTATATACATAGTTACCAGCCGTCAAATATAGTTATAAGAACAAACAACTTTACAACTTCACCACATTCTTGATTCTAATGCCCTGAATTTAGCAATATGTGGCTCTAAAGTAAGAACTTGAAATCTGCCAATGATTTATGCATTGTCTCAATTAGCACTGTATGAAAATGAAATTAAATGTTTTGTTTAAATAATAAGTGATACACAGCAAGAGAAAAATCAGACCTGCTTGAGGACTGCAGGGGAGGTAGACCTTCCCCACCAAAGCCATGGACCACAATTGCTCAGACAGGTGCTGCAACCGTGTGTGTACTTGAGCACTGGAGCAGGAGTCTTGGGTAGGAGGGGAGCCTTTAAAAATACTTTGAGAAACACTGGCATGAAAGGATAAGGCCTGTGGTATAATGTTTTATATACTTATGGATTTTGCAGTCCAGTTAAGAGAAGAAACAGTAGCCAACATACCTTTTTTGTTTTAAACACTATGAAAAAACTGTCTAGATATAATTGAAGGGGACAGAGTATTGGTCATATGGTATAGAATTGTTGATCAGGAACATTCTTGTAATAGTCAGATGGGTTAGACTCTAACCCATAGGCAGAGCCATCCTGGAAGAGTTTGGCATCAAGGCATGCCTTTTCGCAGCTCGACACAGAGTAGGCAGGCAAAGACACGTGGTAACTGAATAATTGCAGGAAGAACAACAATGTCGAGAGGAGTATTGTTGTTACAAGTGAATATGCATCTTTTGATAGAAGTGCTTTGAGGGCTCCGTGAGGTAAGGTTTCCTGTATGGGCTTCCATGGATATGTGGTGTGTGTACCTGCAAATTTCTAGATTCATTTGGCATGAATGAATCTAGCCAACCTGTAATCACTGGAAAGAGCTTACTGTACAAACAGCTGGAAAGCAATTTATTGAGTGGGCCTCACCACACCGTACCTTTCTTTCTTTGCTCCAGCATCCGTTTCATTTCATCCAGCATCTTGAAACTTTCTATGCACAAATAAAACTGACGTTGAAAAAGTTTTTTCAGGAAATGCAATAAAAGGTCTTACCGTATCCAGAGGTGGGTGCTCTATAATAATGTGATATCCAGGTGCAGTGGTATAAACATGGGTGTGAGTCATTGGGTGTCGCTATGTTTGGCCACGTGCCTGTAGCTGAAAGTGGCCTACCATGTGTGGGGATCCGTGTGCACACAGGGCTATAAACGACTTCCTTCAGTATGTATGCGTGGGTGTGCAGTTTGGTTTCTGGGAAGAGTTCACAAGCTTGAGCTGGCTGCTCACTGACCTTTCTTCCACTTGTGCTCTGCTAAGAGGTTATGCTCACAGAACCTATTCCTCAGAGAACTGAGCTCATGAAACTGGCTGCTCCCTGAGTGAAAATAATTACATTTGATAATGCACAGAGAGGAAGTAAGAGGGAAGGAAAATAAGAATGAGCACAGCAGTGAGAAATTTTCAAATAGCTTTTGAATTCTCCTTGCTGAGCTGTTTATTTTTAAGACCTTCTCCTTCACTCCACCCTCTCTAGGCACTCTGTTTCTTGCCCTGTTATTAGTGCTTTTCCTTCCATGTGGTCTTGTAGAATTGTAGGAACTTTCTCAACTACCTCTCACCTTGCCTTTTTGGCTTACAGACTCAGTGAGAGGGACTTTGCTGTCTTATTATTCATTGACTTCAGAGATCCCTTCCTATATACAAACCCATGGATAAGGACTTCCCCCTCCTCTCTGCGCTTTTTCTCCTTCTGGCTACTCCTCTGTTTACTCTGCTTCTGTCAACCAACCACACACCTGTCTCTCTTCTGAGTTAGAAGGAAATCGTTTAACTCTCATCCCCCCATACAAGCTCATGGAGCTCAAGAAAAGTGAAAAGGGGCTGAGGCGGGAGCTGGGAGACTTCTTTACATATGTGCTTCAGGACCTAAGAGACTCGCCTCAATAGGTAGCATTGTGTTTATTGGTACCAATAATAACACACAATGTGTAATGTAATGGAAGACAGAGTAATATAGCTAATGTAACATGTACAATATAGTATGTCATACAAGCTACAATTCTGAGTTTTAAAACTACCTTGTTATCAAATCATTATAAAAGTAGATCACATATTTAGGTACCTAGACAGTGGGAAATCACCATAGTCTGTTTCACATTAATCAGAATTAAAGTAGGCTTTCCCGACCATAGAGTCAGGGGCAAAGGGCAAAGTTTGTAGATATATGGATATATGAAAGGGTGGTAATCACCAGTTGTCTTCAGGAAGAGCGAACCAGATTTTTGGAGGTGTCCTTTCAAATATATACTGGTTAAGTAGAATTAAAAATAATTCCCATTAATAATCTCTGGCCAGACTAAATAAGACACTAGTAACTATAGTTTGATTGGAGGAGAAATGGAACTGGATAAATGGAGGAGGATAGGTTAAGAGAAAGATTTTATGGTATATCATTTTACTTTTTTTTTTTACTTTTGAACCATATATTTCCTTTTTGTTTAAAAGGAGAAAGAAGATGGTTTGGTATTGACACTCCCTTTAATCTATATACTAGTAAGAATGAGTGTCTGCATCTATCTATATATGATGGGCAGGAGAAGATTCTTGGAACTCTTGAGAGCTGCAGAATTAAATATTTTTTATTGATAAATGCTTTCTGTTGGTTGTGAGGCTGTAGTGTGACGATGCGGAGAAGGAAAGCCAAAGAAAGCAAATACAAAAAAAAAGGTATTATGGATTTCTCTTGAAATCTGCCAACTATTTACTCACTGTCTTCATTAGCTTTGTATAAAAGTGAAATTGAATGTTTTGTTTAAAAAATAAGTGATACACAGCAAGAGAAAATCAGACCTGCTTGAGGACTGCAGGGGAGGTAGACCTTCCCCACTGCAGCCATGGACCACAATTGCTCAGACAGGTGCTGTGAACATGTACTTGAGCACTGGAGCAGGAGTCTTGGGTCGGAGGGGAGCCTTTGAAAATACTTTGAGAAACAATGGCATGAAAGGTTAAGATCAGAATCGGGCTGTACATTCTGTATAAAAGATGAAAACGCCAGGAAAATATAAAGTTCTTCCAGCCTGAATATCAGGTAGATGGACAGAGATAAATGTATGACTCAGAGAATTCCAGGTACTTAATACCAAGTAATCTGTAGATGTGTTTTAAAGTTCTCTGTGTGCTCCATTTAATTTTTTTTTCAGAACGACTGAATCCATGGGAATTATCCTCAGCCGTGCTCCCGGCATTCTCTTGGGTCAGGCATAGAAGTGGACAGACAGCTGTGTGGCAATGGGAGCTGAGAAGGGCATGAAACGAATGCTACTGGAATGCAGT
Organism: Rhinolophus sinicus; assembly: GCF_057876585.1. NCBI lineage: Eukaryota > Metazoa > Chordata > Mammalia > Chiroptera > Rhinolophidae > Rhinolophus > Rhinolophus sinicus. The sequence continues at coordinate 28,253,595 of NC_142501.1, read as the reverse complement.
TTCAGTGACAAATTGTGTAGTAAGTACAGATACCACTGATGTCTGCCTTCTGATTTTAGAGTAATGAAGACTAGGGTCTGGATAGATTCCAGGAGGAGGATAATTTGACTTTTAGGAGAAATGAAGACAGTGTTGATAAAGAAATGGGCACTAGAGGTCATTGTCTTTGAAGGGTGGAGAGTACCAATCAGAGATCCAGAGGCTACATCTTCATCTCAATGGAAAAATGAAAGAAGAGGCACAGAGCACACTTGGGCTAAGAAACAGGGATATTGGCATTTCTGATTAGAGAGTTGCTCCCAATAGGGATTTCAGTGACTAGAAGTAGAGCGGAAGAAGGAAGAGGTGATCATTTCAGGATGATGAGCTGAGGACTGATGGGTAAGGGTGGTTGTGTAGACATCAGCTTAGGCTTCTTCTTCAATCTCTTCTCTTCCTGGTTAATTTCCTATCCAGTTGTCCAGCATGACCAGTATGAAATCATCATTGTTCCAGCCCTTCTGGTTGGCATCTTCCTCATCACTGTTGGGGTCATCCTGTGGCTTTTTATCAGAGGACAAAGATCTCAGCAACAGTCTCCTGGACTCCAAGGTAAAGCTCAAACTGGGGCTGGATGGAGGCCCAGGGAAGCTGGAGACTGCATAAAACTAAAACCCGTCTCAACGGGCCGAAGTCTAGAGGTCTAGGTCCCTGCAATGGGAGAGGAAGCATGGGTCCCCTCCTGTGCGGTTGAGAGGGGGATGAACTCTTCTCTAGGAAGTCAGGAGCAGAAACTCAGTATATGCTTGTTGGCTGAAACACAAGTAGGCAAGAGAGGACTCACATGACCTGTTTTTGTGCTCTTTGTCTTACTGCACTATCAAATCTTTGGCCACGTGAATGTCTAAGGATCTGGACGACCTAGTGGGTAAAGCCAAGGGCTTTGTTATCAGGTTGAGGGATGGCATTTTACTCTATAATACATTCCCACCCTACTCTGTGTCCTTGGAATATATGATGAAAAGAGGTGCTTTCATAATAGTCTTTGAAGTGTTAGGTAGGAGATAAATGCTGTTCTGGAGTACCAGTGAGCATGTGATGAAAGAGAATTGGCTCATACATGAAACTAAGAGTAAAAAAAAGGAAAAAAATATTTGACAGTAATGTGAAAGTTTATAGTGGCTGACCCCTACTCCCTCCTAAATTTTATCCCAATCCTCTTATAATTCACTATAATAGATAAACTTCTCAAAGAAGTTGTCTAAACTCACTCTGACTACTTACGCTTGTCACATTCTCTTTTGCACATATTATAATAAGGCTTTTATCTCCACAATTCCACCAAAAGATCTCTTTCCAACATCACCAATGACAGCTATGTTGAGTCCTCATCTTACTTGACCTGTCAAAAGCATTTGAAACAATTTTATACTTCTTTCTTCTTGCAACACTTATGTTTTTCCTTTTAAGTCTCCAGTCATTTCCTAAATGATCTCATTTTAAGTCTACAGATTCAAATGCTTTCTCTATTTTGACTATGGTCCCCCTTGAACTCCAGATTCTTGTATTAAACCACCTACTTTGCAGTTGGGATCAAACACACATCTCATATATAAAATGTCCAAAACAAAGGTCCTGAAATTCCTTCACAAATATCCTCTGCCAGGAGTCCTCCCCGTCTTAGCAAATGGCAAACCCAGCTTTCTATGTGTTCAGTCTAAAATATTAAAGATGTCCTTGACTCTTTTTTCTCTCACACTCCATATCCAATCCATTAGCAAATCCTGTTAACGCTATCTTCAAAATAAACTCATGTCACTCTCACCTTTCAGAGATCATTGTAATACGCTCCAAACTGGTATCTTTGCTCTGCCCCATCTCTTTATGATCTATTCTGCTCAGAGAAGCAGAATGATTCATTTAAAGTGTAAGTCCTGTCAATTGTCTGCTTGAAACTCCCCAGTAGCCTCCCATCTTAGAATGAAAAAAGACAAAATACTTTCAATGGCCTTACTTGATCTGGGCCCTCTCTGGCTTCCTGTCCTGTAACTCTCCAATTATCCCACTCAATTCCAGCTGCACTGACTTCATTACTTTTCTTCAGATATGCCAGGTATGCTCCTTCCTCAATACCTTTGCACTTCTTGTTCCCTTTGTCTATAATACCCTTCCTGATACCCGTACGCTTGCTCGCTAATTGCTTCCAGGTGTTTCTCAAATGTCATCACAAAGGCCTTTCCTGACCTTCAAACATAAAAGAGAACACTGATGCTTCTTATTCCCCTGTTTTCCTCCATAACACACATCACCTGGTATATTATTACCTGCTTCCTCTCTCCTACCACTAGAAAGTAATCTTCATAAGAATCTGGACTTTGCCCATTCCCAACACCTAGAACAGTGCTGGGCATGTAGAAAGTGAAATTTGTTGAATAAATGAATGAATTAATGAATGAGTGGAGATTTAATGAGAATGAATCTATTCCAATGGAGAAAAGTTGGCTAAGGAAGGGATAAAGGACTAAAAGACATTTTTGACGGAAACTCTAGGAAATACAGAATAATTTGACTATGGAACAACTTGAGGGAGGAAGACTAACCATAGCTTAGAGTTGAGTAGTTATCCATACCCCCCTCTACTCGTGGGAGCCATTTGACTGACTTAAATGATAGTCCCCACTGGCAGTTACCACCGCCTTTAGGTGTCTGTGGTTTGAGTATCTATTCAGGAACTTTCTTAATTGTCTCTGTTCTATACTCATACTAAACTGTGATCCTGAGAAAACCAGACAGGAAATGTCATTACTACTTTTCAGTGATCCATCTTGAGTTATTTTGGAAGTAATGGAATTATTATCAAAGTTCTCCAAGGTTGGTATTGATGCTGGTTCATAGGGAAACATCAGGAAGTAGCAATGTTGTTAAAGGAACTTCCTTGCCAGTTTGTTCCAAGCTCTGCTTTCCTGGAGTCCGGAGGGTAGGGTAAAGTTGGTTGGTATCATCTCTTTGTTCTAGGCATTGCCCCTGTGCCTCCATCTAGGGGCCTAAATCAGGAAGCTGGAGAACATAGAAGAAGCGTGTTTGTGCCACGTAAGGAGACAACGGTGGAAAGCCTTCTAAAAACTTCCACACATGCCCTGGCTAAGCTGCAGGTGCCCCGAGAGCAACTCTCTGAAGTTCTGGAGCAGATCTACAATGGGAGTTGTGGGGCCATCTATCGATCCAAGATGTACACTGGGGACCCTGCCAAGTACAAGAGTGTTGTCCTCAAGACTTTAAAAGGTAACAGAGGAAGTGTTAGACTTCCCTTGCCCTTTTTACTTTTCTACTGTGCATCGCTAATAGTGAATGTTAACAGGCTTTGCAGACATTCAGATGTCAATCAATAGATAGTTGTGATCCCAACTGTGTGCAGAATAAGAAGGGAATAGACAGTGAAAACTTGAAAAAGAAATGTTATTCTTGGAGTCTTTCCCTAGCTCAACCTTGCCTATTGAGGTGGTTCAAACTGATTTTTCCAAATCGGATATTACTTGTATGAGGATTTTGAGGTTGTTACTTAATTTTTCTTCACTATATGATCTCTTTCTCTAATAGTCTCTCTCTCTCTCTCTCTCTCTCTCTCTCTCTCTCTCTCTCTCTCTCTCTCTCTCTCTCATTGAGGAGGTGAGTAGCTTAGCCCTATATGGCCAGTAATGGTAGATGCATATAGAACAAGTATAGGATAAGCAAGAATATTAATCAAAGGTCTAATCCATGATAATTTTTAATGTGAACAGAACACATGACTATGTAGGCAGATGAAAGCCTACTCAGCTATAAGACCTATGATTCTATATTACCTTTGAGAAAAGACCAGTGAGGATCATCTTTTAATTAGTTCCCTTTCTATTTCCTTTTCCTCCCTGTTCATTCCCCTGTAGAGCCTTGAGAATAATCACCTGAGGTGGCTTCCTGCCTCATACCTCATTTTATCTGAGGTTGCTTCTTGTCTCATACCTCATCCTATCTGTGATGCTCTGACTGGTCACTGCCCATGGCTCTTCTGTTCTCCACAGAATCAGCTGGGCTCCACGAGATTCAAGATTTCTTAGGGCGAATCCAATTCTATCAGTACCTGGGGAAGCACCAGAACCTGGTACAGCTGGAAGGCTGCTGCACAGAAGGGCTGCCGCTCTATATGGTGTTGGAGGATATGGCCCAGGGGGACCTGCTCAGCTTTCTCTGGACCTGTCGCCGGGTGAGCAGTAGGGTAGAGGTGTTAAGAAGGAAAGGCTTGACCTGACTCATTAGCTGTTCCCATGAGTCCAATTAGCCTGGCAAATGACAAAGTAGAGAGTCATTATAGTAGCAGTCAGGCTAATTGTTCCCAATTAGTCTGACAAATGACAAAGTAGAGAGTCATTATAATAGCATAACAGTGACTATCACCATCCTGCAGAACTCTTTATAATGATAGCAATGTTCCATATCTGCTCTGTCCAATATGGTGCCCCCAATCACATGTGGTTACAGAGCACTTGAAATGTGGTGACATGACTGAGAAACTGAAGTTTTATTTTTACATCATTTTGAGTAATGCACATTTAAATAGCCACAGGTGTTTAATGGCTACCATAATGGGCAGTACAGATTTAGAGCATGGACTTTAGTCTCCACCTCTTACTCGCTATGTGACTTTGGCTAAGTCACCTTTCTGAGCCCGAGTTTTCCGAATCTATAAAATGAGAGTACGAATAAATGTTATTAATGTGAAAAGAAATTACATATGTACAAACATAGCAGTGACTGGTACATAGCAAGTACTCAAAATGATAGCTGTTATAATAATAATTACCCAACAACACAACTATTGTTAGTACTGATTATAATTCTGTTGTCTTAGTGTTAAATGTGTCTTCCATTCTGTAGTATCACTGTACATGCCAGGGCTGATTTGAGGAGACATTCAGCTTTTAAGTTTTTGTGTCTCAAACTCATATTTAAAAAAATTAATTTCCTGACTAAAGTGCAAATCCTTTTCCTTACAATTTCCCTACTTCTCTATATATTTCTTATTCTGAAGTGCTACATGTTTCCCTAGTTAGTTCTTCACTTGCCAGTGACAAGTTAAATGTTAATCAAGTCTCCTCAATATGCTGATTATTTTACTACTAAATGTGTATGAAAAAGGGACCCTGTTCACATCTTCCATCCAGTGCTGCAAATAGGACAATGTGCGAGTCTTTAGGCATTTTAAACTTGTTAAAGAGGTTAGCCATCTGTAACTTGTTCTGTGCTCTAACCTCACTAGCTTCTTTCTATTTTTCAAAATTACTATGCTTCTATGGATGATTTTAGGTAATCTTCACATGCTTTTCTCATTACACCAAACTTCTCCCTTCTCCTCTTTGTAGAGTCAATGCCCACTCCTCTTTCAGATCTCATCAAAAGCTTTCCTTGCTCCTCCAACTGAATCAGCTCTCTTTTTCCCACCATCATATACTCTCTTTTACATGTCTTTCATGGAACTTATAGATATGCAACTATATATTTAAATATGATTAATTGATTGTAATTCATGTATGTTTGTCATACTATAAACTCCAGAAAGCAGCAGACATGTTTATTTTGCTAACTTTTATATTCTGAGTTCCTAAGGCATTCAATAAAGATGTGTTGAGTTAATGTGCTTAATTAATCACACACACACACACACACACACACACACACACATAGACACACACATTACCCCAGGAAAACTGATGCTTTATCCAGTGGATAGTCTTATATATACAAGTGGATAGTCTTACATATACTTGTCTTTCTTACCTGCTATTCTGTTCTTCCTTCATTGTTATTCATCTACATTATTGTTTCTCTAGTCCAATAAATCATTGTACTTCTCTGTATATCTGAGAATCTCTCAGATCAGTCTCTCCTTGAATCTTATACTTCCTATGTTGTTGTATCTTTTCCTTAGATTTGATATCTGCATTTAATAATATCTCTGCCCATATATATATTTTTGAAATCTGTGCATGTCATTTTGATATAATGTTTTTTTCTCTGTCTCTTTAGGATGTGATGACCATGGATGGCCTTCCCTATGATCTCTCAGAAGTACAAATATATCACATTGGGAAGCAGGTCCTCTTGGCTTTGGTAAGCGGGGCAAAATGACAACAGATGGTAGGGATTTTTCTTGTTAGTGTGGTATTTGATGTCATATTTTTCATATTTGTATTCTCAAATGGGGTATATATTATAAAGAAAATTGAATGGAAGTTAGCGGGCAGAAACTCAGGAACTGATAAATTATTTTCAAAACTTTATGAAATCATTTAGATAATATACTTTAGGATTGGTAATTCTAGGCAGAAAGTAGTCAACTTAGGGCTTTTAGAAAGTACAGGAAGGGTTTTAAAAGGCTTTTTAGTCTTAAAGGTCAAAAGCCAGGGCCAAGAGCTATCTATCCATTTGCTTGATACTCTTGCTTACACATATATACTAATATTAATAGATGTAAAAGGGGCAAAAAGGGAAGCAATTTCAGAGAAGATAAGGGAAGATAAATGGGTAAAAGGCTACAGAACCAGAAGGAAGTATACAATTGTAACTTCCTTCTGAAAAACAAGAAATACTAGTTCAGAACATGTTTGGTTGGAGACTTGCTTTGATACTGAAGATAACAGGAAATACATATACGTTAAAAAGAATGAGAAACAGGTGGAAGAGGACGAATAAGAAAGGGTAACAGTGAGACCATTCCTTTATTTTAAACCAAATTAAATAAAGAGGTAAGAGAAAGAACTCAGGGTTTAAGAGAAAACATTTACCTTTACTAGAATTACTCAGGAAATTTAGATGACTATTTCTATGAAATTATTTAGATAATTTTGTTTAAGATAACATTTGCTATAGAAAATCAGGCCTCTGTAAAGCTACTACTTTAAGCATTTGATATATCATGTCACCTGAAGGTGTGAAATATATCAGGGATCTAAATGGAATCAGGGAAAGCTTAGGAAAAAAGGAGGTGAGAAAAGAGCAGTAGTTACAGATGAAGTTCCCATGGGGCAAGGGCGAGAGCACATCACATAAATCAATGTTATCTATGGTGTCTGGAGGGCCTTGTTGGTATGTTCCCTTGACAAAGTTATAATAGAGTATCACTATATAGCCTACCTTGGATTCTGAACGGTAATTACAGAGGCGCCCCACTGGGAGGCGCTGATCCCACTGAAGCATTCATCAGGGCCCCAGGTTACCTGTTCTAAAACAGTATCATACTGTTTTTTTCTTATCACAATCTCAAAGTCACTACATTCTTTAATTCTCCTCATTACAGTATAATTTCTTTGTTCTAAAAGTTCAGAAAACTGCTGGCCACTGTTTCCTTCATCATCGATTGGAAATTACCACCTTAACCTTTTATTTTTCATAAGGTTCTTGTTTAGTAATCATAGACCTCAATCTCTAGCTCTTTGGTCATGTATAGGTTTTCCCCTTCTCCATATGCCTTGAATAGCTTGATGTCGGGGGAAATGATTCCAGGAAACCAATGCCATCCAGGTACAATGGTTGATAGATGCCTTGTTGGCTGTATTAGAATCATTTTGATACTTCTTAAAAATATAGTTTACTAGGTTCCTCTTCCTCGATTTTGGCTAAGTGAATCTGGAGGTGAAAATCTTACGTTTTTAAAAAGCTCTCAGGCAATTCTGATTTTCAGCCTGGATTGAGTTATCAGTAGAATTTATAGTACTTCCTATGAATTATCAATACCTGGTTCTAGTCACTACCACTGAATAACTGTGTGGCCTTATGTAATCATTTAGATTTATCTAAAAGATACTTCCCTAACTCACTTCATCTAGTTATTTGAGGAACAAAATGAGATGAATAAAACTTTATATAAGTTTATTATTATGACTCTCACTTTTTCTTTTTATATGTTATCTTGTTTGGGGGACTGCTCTTAGAAACTTGAAACCTACTCCATTTTTCCAGTGTCTAGTTGGGTTGTATCTGAGAGGAAGGTGAAATCAGGCAGAGGTTAGAGCTTGACACACAGTGAGTGATTACACTTTCCAAACCCAGTATTCATGTCAGTTTGGTAATCACAATGCAAAATGTCTGATTTATTGTCATGACTTGGAAGTCATTATAAATGAGACTTGTTTGGAGTAACAAATGGCCTTGTGTTTTTGAGGATTTCTAGGACTGCTTCTCCTTGTGTGTGACCCAAGCCATGACCTCAGACAGTGATCTATCTTTGATCTTATGTTGACAGGAATTTCTCCAGGATAAGCATCTGTTCCATGGGGATGTGGCAGCCAGGAATATTCTGATCCAATGTGATCTTACTGCTAAGCTCTGTGGACTGGGCCTGGCTTATGAAGTCCACACCCACGGGGCCATCTCCTCTACTCGCACCATACCTCTCAAGTGGCTCGCTCCAGAACGGCTTCTGCAGAGACCAGCTGGCATCAGAGGAGACATGTACGGTTTGTTCCTATGCTTTGGATTTCTTCCCTTTTGACCTGTGTGTCCTCTGCCCATGACTCTGTGTGTTGTCAGCTATGTCTACAAATGAAATCTCTACTTAGAAGTTAGACAGACTCTCAAGCAGAAATGTGTATTATGTGACAGAGCTCATATTTGGCACTGGCTACAATTCTTTTTAGTGTCTTTTGAAGTATTCCTTCTGTATTAGATTAGCAGCCATAATTAGGAAAGCAAAAAGAAAAATGAAAAGATTATTCACACTCATATCCAAGGACTTAATCTAATAGAGTACCTTTTATCTGAAGGAGGTGGGTCCACTTAATCAAAAGTTCAGTTAAACTGGGAACTATTGAAATAAAAAGAAATATACGTATTTCAAAACATTTACCTTAAAACATATAAATGGATATTTATTTATCAATCTTTTTGGAGGAGAGCCAAGGACTTTTTACTGAGGATGGACCTGCTAAATGAAGTTACATGTTGTTTCTTGTATAAACAATATTCATAATGAATTATTTTTGAGTTTCAGTTTGGGATGTCTAAGTAGAGTGAAAAACTTTAAAACAATTGTGAAGCAATTTGACTGCAGACATTTATTTTTATTTCCCCCAATTTTTTACAGTTGTCTCACCCACACAATTTGACACAACTTTGTTTTAAGTAGCTTATTTTTATAGACTAGTTTCAAAGCATTCGACCTACTTTTCATGGAGCTAATACTTTGTTGCATTTATATTTAATCAGCTTGCATAATATTTAATTGGTTACATAATTACATTTACACGTATGATTGGCATAAACAGGACTGTGAAGAATCACAACTGACTTTTGGTAACCATATAACTCAACTGATTGGAGAAGTACATGGGCGTAACATAGAGTATCTTACTAGCCACGAATGTCATGAGCAGCAGAGGAAATTTAGAATGTTGGTTAATATGGTGAGTCAATTAAGAGACTTCCATTGCTGCTGCACTAACATCTGCTTTTCAACAGAGTTCTGGGAGTAATAAGCGTAACTAGGAAATACTGCTCATTTAATGATGATATTATGGAATAGAGAAATACATCCCTTAAATCATACTGCTTAAGCAAATACCTATTCCAATTATGTACAAGGCTTATTCTGTTAATATTTTTCCTAGATTTGGGCAATTAGATCTGCTGAGGAAATAGTAGATAAATGATAAAACTCACTTGGCTTTGTACTAAGAATAAAAGCTGGTATTTCAGCAGGAAGGAATAGAAAGAATGAAAAATAAGCAGAGGGGAATTTCTTTATGTTTGGATGAATGTGTTTGCATAAACACACACATACAATTTAGCCAATAATAGTAAACATCTATTAATATGAAATATAGAAGAAAGGAGACATAAATCCAGTTCTCAAAGATATTAGCCTCCAAGGGGATTAGACAGAAATGCTTTCTAATGGCACTATTACTTGGCTTATTGACACTTTCTGTTCCCTTTCACTGCCTTCTTTATAGAGTTCTTACTGAAGGCCTCTGATATTTATGTGAGCTCTCTTTAGGAAAGGCAGAAATTGAAATTAAGTAAATGACTTTGTTTCTTTTATAGCTGGTCCTTTGGAATCCTGCTTTATGAGATGGTGACTCTAGGTATGTACCTGTATGCAAGTATGTTTATTGGGGTCGTGGATGATATATGCTATGAGAAGAGGTTTTTGTATAATCTCGGAAGTATGAACTGGGCTGGCATGAAATCCTTCTCCTCCTTTTAACATTCTTTTGCTTTCTTTTCTTCAACACTTTACCAATTCCAAGGGATGTTGTGAAATCCAAAGGATAATGCCATGAGTGATCTTGCATAGCAAACATAAAAAGGTTGTCTTCAGATTTATTAATCCATTTGACTGAGAAACTATAAAACCGTCTCACATTTGGGAAGGGAGGGCAGGTGCTACTACTCACTTTGCTTTACTTTGTTCCTTTCCTAAAGACTCAACATTCTCCTAAATTATCAGTTTTTTCCCCCAAAACACATCGCCCCCCCAATTTTCTAAGTTATATCTTAACTTGATCATTAGAGAGCAACTATATATGTAGTATCTAGTATTTTTCCTATGGCTTATATTTAACTTACTTTTTGCAGCCAATTAGCCCAGGTGGGTGGAGAACAGTGTTGATATAGTTGATGTTCTACCGGACCTACAGTGCTCTTGCTACTCTCATTCTTTCCTTACCAACAGGGGCACCACCATATCCCGAAGTCCCTCCTCTCAGTATTCTACAACATCTCCAAAGAAGGAAAATCATGAAGAGACCCAGTAGCTGCACACACACCATGTAAGTGGCATTTAAGGCCTACTTGTCTCTCATTCCAAGTATTTTATTATTATTATTAGTTTCAGGTGTACAAAACAATGTACTAGTTAGACATTTATACCCCTCACAAAATGATAACCCTCTCCCCCAACCTACTACCCCTGACATCGTATATAGCTGTTAGAATTCCACTGACTATTGCTGTACTCTATATCCTGTGACTACATATATATATATATATATATATATATATATATATATATATATATATATATATTCAATTATAATTTAGTATATTCAGTATTATTCAGCTTCAAGTGTTCACTGCAGTGATCAGGTATCTATATCATCCATGAAATGGTCTCCTTAATAAGACAAGTGCCTATCGGATACCCTACAAAAATCTTTACAACATTATTGATTATATGCCCCAAACTGTCTTTCCTATCCCCATGGCAATCTTGTGGTTACCAATTTGTGCTTTCTAATCCCCTCACTTTCTCCCTCATCCCCACCCTCCTCCCATCTAGCAACCCTCAGTTTGTCCTCTGTATCTCTGAGACTGTTTCTGATCAGTTTGTTCATTTCTTCTATTCTTTAGATTCTACATATAAGTGAGATCATATGGTATTTGTCTTTCTCCGTCTGACTTATTTCACTTAGCATAATGTTCTCATCTATATCATTGCAAATGATAAGATTTCATTCTTCTGGAGTACTACTCGGCCATAAAGAAGAATGAAATCCAAGTGTTTTTTGCTGCCTATCAGTTGATCCCTAGCTGTCCTTTATGTGCTAATGTGCATCCTTAGACCAAACCTACACAGTAAAACACATCTGCTCATACATCATATATATACATATTGCATATGTATATGTGTGTGTATACACATGTACACACACACACCATGTTGAAGCAACTATATTATGAATCTAAATTTGATAGTTTAGTTCCTCCAGAAGTTTCTAAAATAGGTAAGAAGTAGACCAAATCCAATGCAGGTACAGCGTATTTTATTTGTTGAAATGTCAGTCTCAGTCAGAGACTACCAGCCTTAGTTCTAATATACTTGCCATAAAATCCACTGCACTAGGTTACTTACTGGCTCTTATTTAATATTTAACTTTTAAAAATTATCTATCTGTTTTTCCAGCTGTGAGCACATTAGAAACCAACCAGAGGAAGAAATTAGAAAGACAGGAGAAGGAGAATCCAATATTGTCAGCAGAAAGGGACAGCTGGTGAACCAATATAGAGCAAAAAAATGGAAAAATTAAAAGTTGCGTACAGAATTTTATAACCAATAAAATACAAAAAGGGATGGTTATAGGACATAAGAAAAGGTTTAGATTATTTATAAATGTATATATTAATATACATTTTCATTAAAATTATAAATTTTGCAAATTTTTCAGCATCAAAAGGGTAAATTTCCAGTACCTGGGTTTCCCTATAATAAACATTTACTATATCAAGCAGATTATAAATGTTAACTATCATAACTATAAATACACACACACACACACACACACACACACAAATACACACAGTATAGTGATACTGGCTGGGTATACCAGAACGAAATTGTTGAAAAATGTTTCTTGCAAACTTTCTATGTGTAAAAGGCTGTCCTTGACACTGGGGGGGAGACACTTAACTAATAAAATACCTAATCTTGAAGAACTTAACATTGGATAAGGAGATACCTGAAAAACATGAAAATCAATATAAAGTGTTAGGTAGTAAGTAAAATGGTTAAAAGCTCAGATTCCTCTCATAGAGTCAAAAGGACACATGATCAATCCTAGTCCTGTTATTTTACTGCACATTGTTTATTTATCTTAAAATAGGTAAAATGATAATCCTATCTCTGTTATTGTGAGGCTAAAATGAAACAATGTACGTTAAGTTCCACTTCCATGCCTTATATAATAAGTTCTTGGTAAATGTTAGTAGTATTAAAGTAGCATCTTTCACAAAGTCTTATGGTACAAGGTTAACGAGCATGGGAAACATGGTGGGCTGAGGTTTATAAGGGAAGGTTTCACAGAGGAACTGAGATTTAAAACACACCTAGGGAATGATGACGACGGAGATTTCAAGGCTTTGGGCATAGCATGAGCAAAGGCAGCGCTGGGTGTTAATAGCACGTGTAGGACATAGCAAGACACTGGGCCGGAGGAGAGGGCTTCAGTTAGGCCAGGCCTGTGTGGGAGACAGCTGGCGGTAGGATGTTGACATCATGTGGTAGGCGGTGGAAAACTACTGTAGGTTCTTGAGCAGGGGTGGTACATGATAAAAGTATTTGAAAACAGATAGCGTTATACATTCTCTAAACTGGATTGAAGAAAAGATGGATAAAAGTACTTTTATCTAGATTAAGGCAATTTCCGGAAGAACTTAAATTAAAAAGGGCAAATGACCTCGATTAACACGGAAGGGAACACCTGAAATTAGTATGAATCATATTATTCCATAACTTCTTATTTTCCTGGCTTTAATGTAGCTTCTACTGGTACATAAATTGTAGCAATGGTCTGGAATGCTGCAAGTGAGTAACATCTAAAGATGAGAACACCTGACTTCTGAAAGAGCATTTGGCAATAGAATGGGGAAGGAAAAACAGCGAACTGTTCTGTCATACTGATTGTACTCTGAGGAATCTTCAGTCATTTCTATTATAAAGAGGGTGCTGTTGAGAAGATGATTTTAAGAGACTAAGTATTAAGAAGATGAGATGAATATTAATCTCTGGGAAGAATATGAGAGACAAGACAATGAGAAGTAGATTAAAGAACTGTAGCGCTTTTTTGTTCAAGTTTGTTAGGAGACATGTTTCTCATACACTTGCCTGGTCAGGGAAGTCAGTGTCTCTCATTTCCCTTGCAGGTACGGTCTTATGAAGTCCTGCTGGCGCTGGAGTGAGGACAGCCGCCCTTCCCTCAGAGAGCTACGCTCGCGCCTAGAAACTGCTGCTCAAACTGCAGATGACAAGGCGGTGCTGCAGGTACCAGAGCTGGTGGTACCCGAGCTGTATGCAGCTGTGGCAGGCATCAGCGTGGACAGCCTCTCCTACAGCCACAGCTTCCTTTGACGGTCCCAGGGCAGGGAACATCCATGGGTGATCATATACTTTTGGAACCAATTTCTCCAAGAACAGAGGATGGACTTTCTAGTGGGACGTAAAGAGAGAGAGGACATGGATCCTGGATTTCCCCCATACATTTCCCTAGATTTGTGAAGTGATGCTGGGTGAAACTCTACACGCTGCACGCCCTTGAGGCTGAGAAATACAACTCCATTTCTGCTGTATCAATCCTGAAGACTCAGGGTAGAAGTGGTAGCCAGTGTCACTCACTGCACAGAAGGTTTTAGAAATCTGCGATGTTTGCTGGGGCACAGTACAAATAAGCTGGTTGCTCCCACCACAGGCTAGTTTCCTCCTGAAGGATGCTTTTATCTAGACTATTATAAGGTCCACAGAAATTAAGAGTCAAATGAGGGACTAGAAAGCCAATAAAGGACTTGATGAGAGAAAATTAAAGGTCCTGTTTGCTCAGGGGTATAGATGGACTGAGGTCATCCTTCAAAGAGAAGGTGGAGAAAGGATGTCACATTCCTCAGTCCTGGCCCCTTCATGCAGGGCTGGAGGAGAACTGTGAAGGAAAACTTCTGAGTTTCCCCTGAGCATAGGTAAGAGAAAGATAGCCCCCTTTTCCCTAATAGTAACACAGGTGAACCCTGGTGGTTTTACTTTTAACGAGAAGCTGGAGGGGTCATTTTATGATTAGGAACATTCAGCATGTGTTCATCAGGCCAGCTTCCTGGTCCCTGTAAGACTAAGGCAACTGAGACTGGAGAGTCAGGCTCATGATGGATATACTGTGTGTGTTTAACAAATAGGGAATGTGGAAATCAAGCAAGAATGCTTAGTAGGCCAGAAGGTCTTTAACAAGGGCTAGCAAAGGACATCACCTGAGACAGAAGGATGGTAGCTTCTGATTTTCAATCATCCGTTGATGTACTGTGAAACTTATTTCATTAATATTCACTTAGTGAAAGTGGGCTTTTCTAGTATACAGCTGCTAACATCTTTACAATAGGGAGGATAAAAGCAAATAAATGGAAGTTAACGTCAACAGAAAAATTCAAGAGACAATCTACATTGGCAGAAAACGGATAAATGGGGATAATACTTATCTCACAGGGTTGTTGTGAGGACTGAATGAGAGTATGTATTTGTACAGTATCTGGCACATAATATGTACTCAATAAATGTTAGTTTCCTTTTTCTCTTCCTATTCTAGAATCTTTCATATCTTTTTTATTTAAAATCTGTGGTCAAGAAGAGAATCTCTGTTTGTCAGTCACACTGCAAGGCAGGGCCTGCCTAAAGATGATGGTATGGTACAAGCACCACAGGACTAAAATGATGAAGTAATCATTTCTGTGTGAGCTTCTGGAGGATGGGAAGAGTCTCCTACTATTTCAAAATCCTGAAAATATCATGATGATGACAATTCAGTTGGACATGTGATCTGTGATTTTAAAGAATACTCACTCAGGTACTCTGGGTGGGACATCTAAGGCTGTAGGAAAGATGACTGGCAGTTGAAAATTTCATAAAAGTTAGACTCCTGATGGAGTCATGATGAGTCATCCAATTAAGTAATGATTTTTGCACCTGTAGGAATACCGCAATGAACTAGTCAGGATTTAAATGGGTGGTAAGTAGCAGTAGAGAGAAGGAAGTTTGAGTGGCTTGGCACAAAATGATGAAGTCCTCTGGAATTTCATTGTTTCTTGGCTATTCATTTAAGTCAAATTTACAAAATATTTATTTATTTAAATATTTTTTAAAAAATTGAGTGGTAAGTTTAAGGACAACACTGTTAGATGTTGTGCTAGGTGTTGGATAAAAGGAACAGAGAGCTTTTGATTACAGCCTAGAAAGTAAGAGACATTATATACATATTTGTGTGGGCATTTGTACATTACGAATTGAATAAACTGTAGTGGTGATACCAGTAAGCATGCCCTAAATTGAAGCCTACAAAAACTGATATTGAGATTTCTTAATGTTAGAAAAATATTTTCACTATTTCCAGCCCAAGTAAAAGTGTATGAAACGGGTCTTATATAACTTCACTGTCCAACACCATAGCCAGAGGACACATGTTGCATTTAAATATTAATCTAAATTCATACAGATTAATATTTTAAAATAAAAAAATTCAGTTCCTCATTCTCACTAGACACATTTCAAGTGCTCAATAGCCATTCACAACATTTCCATATCTCTGTTGTATAACATCCAAGACCACAAAGCAGCCTATGCTTTATTACTTTGCAATCCTTATGATATGAGAGATACCACATTTTGGCTTTTTTTCTTGTTTTTGTTTTTTGCTAAATATATGAAGGATTAATATATTTTCGCAATTCATTTTAAAAACAGGATTAGAGAGGATTAGTCTTGACCTCAGAAGTCTTTTCAGGGCATAAAGACAGTAACTGGACCACAGATAAAGATTTTAACACTGTGCATTCCATAAACTCTATTTACAGTCACAGATCTGATATCTGTAGCTGTTTAGGTAAGCATAAATGCTAGCATATGTGTCAAAAAGCTGAAAGAAATGCATTAAGGAATCTAGCGAGATTGAATGAAGCTCCCTACAAAAAACAAACCAAATGGATTACTGCCTGTATTTTCATAGATACTGTGAGCAAATTTCTGTGGGTTATTCTTGTAGTAGGTACAGTGACTGAGTCATCCCAGTTTACCTGGGACTTCCCAGGTTTTAAAACTGAAAGGCCCACATCACACAAAACTCCTCAGGCCTGGGCAAACTGGAATGGTTAGTCGCCCTAGTGGTAAAGGATGGTGCTTTATGTTCCTTATATATTTTCCATAATGGCAGCCTGTACAGTAGCAATTGAATAATTTTCCTATGTAAACACTTATACAATGGTTAATACAAACTTCTATATTGACAGTTACATAATTGTTAATATAGAGTCAACATAATCTGGGCCAATCTGCCTTTCTAGTTATTCCACTTTCATGAACTTCATGTTCTAACTATACTGAATTTCTTGGCTTTCCCAAATCATGCATTTTCACACCACTGTGCCTTTGCTCAGGTTGTTTTCTGCCTGGAGTGCCTTTTCCATCCCTCTGAACATATGCTCAGCCTATCCCACAAGGTCCAATTCAAATAGCATGTCTTGGCACATCTAGGCTTCCCCTATTCCTCAATAAAGTGACTTGCTTCCTCTGCTGTACTACCAGCATTAAAAAAAATTATTTCTAACATTTGCTTCCTTGTGCTAATATACGTCTATATGTTTATTTTCTAGACTGCAAATGCAAAGGCTCTATCTTTTTATTAACAGCGTCTAACCATTTCTGGCACATAAGAGTACCTGTTAAAACTCATTATATAATGCTTTATACATGTTAAATCTGTTTTACATGCATTGTCTCATTTGGCCCTCTCAATTCTGTGAGCTTGCCAAAGTTGACTGTAGTATATTCATTTGGTTGACGGAAAAACAGACTTAGAGACAGTGACTTAACCAAGGTTAGGTAGATGTAAGGGTTGGGAATGAATCCCAGGTCTTCTGACTGCCATTCTTTCTACTAAACCCCACTGAAGGTCAAAAGCCATCAACAGGATTACCCTATGTGCTGGTAAAGGAAGGAGGATGAATCATATTTGAAAAACAGACTTTGTGTGAAAGCTCACCTGGTCTTTGCCCAGCCTTCTAAACCCATTGGTAAGCATCCCTCCCCTCCCCAATTTAATTTTATTTGGTAAGAAACGTGGGCTAAACCATTTGATCTTAAGTCACATTGCGAAAACTCCCCAGGCCACTAAAGATTCACCTTTACTTAATGAACGAAGTTTTACTATTAAAAGGAACTCTTTTATACCATGCCTGTCGGGATTTTCAGTTTCAATGTGCCTTTCACAATTTCAGACCTCTCGTCTGATGGATTCTACGTTGTCTATTATTTATGGGCATCAAGTTGCCGGACAGGTAGCATTGTCCAAAGGGGAAAGCCCCGTGTTAGGAACCTAGCAGGAGAAAAGGGTTTTATTTCAGCTCTATCATGTCGACTCCGGGCTTTACCTGGACTCATCCCACCAGTTAAAGGGTAGTGATGCCACACCCACCTTTTCACAGGATGCCGCGAGAAGTCGTGACCCGAAAAGTAAACGCGCCTTGCAAACCTTAGTTGTAAGCCGATAAAAAATGCTATCACATGTTCACACTTTGTTCTTTGCTATATACGATTTACTTAATTTTGAAAATAACATGCCTCCGTCGCCAGTAAAGCGAAGCTCGGGTCGTCGCGCCCTCACTCCGCCGGCTTCGGGCTCCTCACAGGCGCTGCAGCCTCCAGCGCTGCTCTGGGAGGGCCGGAGGCAGGAGGGGCGCGCCCGCGGTGACGCATTTATCCTGGGCCGCTGACGTCACTGCTAGGCGCCCGGCGGCGAGGAGGCCAGGCCTTCGGCGGGCTTTCTGGAGACCAGAATGTCTCTGGCCAGCGATTTCTACCTGCGCTACTATGTAGGGCACAAGGGCAAGTTTGGACATGAGTTTCTGGAGTTCGAGTTTCGGCCGGACGGTGAGCGGAGGAGCGGCGGCGGCCGCCGCCATGGAGCGCGGTGCTGGGCCGGGGGAAGCGGGGCGGCGAGGCCGCGGAGGAGGCGGAGTGGGGTGGGCGTGCAAGTGTGCAAAGAGGACTGAGGCCACTGCACGAGCCGAAGTAAATAGGAGCTTGAGAATCCAAGAGGCATGAACTATTCACAAAAGAGATTTTGTGACTAAACGAGAATTAATCGATGTACATTAATTCAGAAAAGGTAATCCAGCCAGATGCTACAGTTGAACCTAAGGTAGTCAGGATCCTAGACTCAGCTCACCGGAAAGGACCGGAAAGGCCATCTAGTGTATCGACCTAAAACTTGAACATTTTAAAGAACATCCCCACCGTGCGTTGATTTAATGGATGCTTAAAATCTTTTGGTGGCCAGTAACTTTTGGATTTACCCATTCATCCATTTTATTCATTCAGGCATTGTATGTAAGGCAACATGTCTAGAAAAACGAATGAGGCCTCCTCTGAAGGGGAAGACCAAACGTGTAGAAAAATGAGTGTAATGGTGTATTTTTATTGTGGGTGCTTAAATACAGTTGTTCCCCATAGTATGAATTAAGAATTAAAACAGGAGAGTGGTTAGTGCTACATGAAGGAGCGGGGAAAGCTTCCCAGAAAAGGTGACAGCTGAGACGATCTGGAAATAGATGAGTTTCTTGGCCTCTGCAGGAAAAACAGCAGTGAGAGCAGCGTGAGCAGAGGGCGAAGTAAAACTGCCTGCTGCCCAGGAAGTGTACAGCAAATTCTATCTTTCCACAGCTCTGATTCTCTGGAGAGTTTTATTGTATATTGCACTCTTTTTGCAACAAGCACAGTCCGGCTGCATAGACTTTTCTTTTCTGAATGCATGGTATGTGCTGGGCAGCATGTAAATACAAAAATTGAGGGTACAGTAGTGGTTAAGACTCTTTAATTTCCCACAAGGAGTTACATCTTGATGGGCAACACATACGTGAAACTAACCATAAAGCAGTATGGATAGTAAGTGCTATGTTCATGTTCTGGACAAATGTCTGTGAGAACTTAGGGGAGAATCACATATTAGAAAAGGGGAAGAGTATCAGACATTTCAGGTAACTACAGACCTGCAATTATTTAGAAATGACAATCACCTTTTTTCTCCTGTTTTCCTCACGTCTGTTCTAAATTTACCTGAATTCTCCATCTGTTGTTTCCTTATGTGATGTTTTTTCAGTGCTTTTGCCTGTGAATAGTTTTCAGCTTGTCCGTATTACTTTTAGCCAGTCACATAAATTAAGTAGTCTAATATTATCAGGGAAATTTCATGCCCAAACAGTGGTTCTCATCCATTTATCAGCTATCACACCATCCACATATCTCCATCAGTAATAGTGATTCCTAAGGCGTTCACCTCATTAGGTTAACATATCATTTTAGAGGGTCAGGAGCACATTACATCTGTACCTGGGCAACTGATTAGCCACAAGGGGAAGCATGCATCAGGGAGTACAAAAGTCATAATGGATTAAAATTAAGTATAGATTAGCTAACAAACTGGCCAACTTTTATCCAGAAGCAACAGATAGTTTGTATGCTTCCTAACCACAATTCTAAAATATTACCAGTGCCATATTATCATACATTCATTAATTTGAAGGAAAATAATTATTCCAAATTTTGGAGTACTTGGAAGAAGGTACATCTAGAACTGAATCTCGTGTGACCCTGGGCAAGTTACTTAACTGTTTTCTCAATTATCAATAGGTGTGAGAATAAAACCCACTTTTTAAGGTTGTTTTACTGATTAGATTAAATGCTCTGGTCTAATCACTTGGTACCAACACAGACACAAACTTTAAAAGAAAAGTTTTTTCCGTTTTCAGATTCCCTGTCTAGTTTAGGACATAGCTTAAGAAAATGGGCCTTAAAAAATGGCCTTCCCATTATATTGAAGGCATAGAATATTTAAAAATTATATTGAATATTTAAAAATTATATCAAAGGCATGGAATGTTTAAAAATTTGACTAGCTTCAACTGTAGCCAACTTACCGGCAAATCTTTGTGTGCCTGCATGTCTAGCATTAATCTTATGCTGGGAAGGAAGACATATTAATAAAAGTAGTAGTATAGTATGGTTTTTATCTTCAAAATTGCTTACAGTGTCATTTCTTTATTATTTTTTTTTTAGCAGTTTTTGCTGTTATAGATTGAATTTTTTTCCACTCCCCACAGGAAAGCTTAGATATGCCAACAACAGCAATTACAAAAATGATGTCATGATCAGAAAAGAGGTAAGATTTTTTTTTGAATGTCTAGTTTTTTACATTTGCCATTTTCCTTATGTCTGTGTTGAATTTACAAAAATACATATAAGTCTGTGTTGTCAAGAAGCCATTTCATAGATTGAAAAGTGATTCTATTTAAATTAGATCTAATCATAGCATCTGTAACAACAAAAGAAGCAATCTGAATATATTATTATAGTCCCATATTTGAACATATCATTTAATTCACTTCATAATTAATTTGTCTTTTTACTCTATTCACTATTTAAAACAATGATCATGATTTAAACACAGTATGAATTTTAAATGAAAGTCTCCAAACTTAGGGATAAAAGTTCCGATCACTGTGATGTGTTCTAGTATTTGTCTCTGTTCACCTCAAATTTTGTGTTGTCACCATGAACCACTTGGAGATGTTTGAGTTCTATGTTAACCAAGGAAGAATACAACGGTTTAAAAGGGGGCTAAGTGATGTGAAGAGGGAACAATATACATTAAAAGAAAAGGGCAAGAGAGAAGAAAAATCCTAAGAAGGATGAATGATTTCCTTCCATCTTGTACTTTGGGACAGAATTAAGTTTTTCTGTGATATTCTATTTGAATATTTAGGATTTGTAACTCCATTTTATCATTTCCTTCTGAGCTGTGGGAAGAAATAGGCATTATGAAATTTTTATTGTAACTTATTTTCAGGCTTATGTACACAAGAGTGTAATGGAAGAACTGAAGAGAATTATTGATGACAGTGAAATTACCAAAGAAGATGATGCTTTGTGGCCTCCTCCTGACAGGGTTGGTCGACAGGTTTGTATTTAGGGATTCTTTAAATGCATAAATATTAAAAATTGGTAATATAACTGTTATGTTTCTCCTTATTTAGAATAGATCCTCACTGATTCTTTAGTTTTTCATTTAGTAGATACCTAGTAAATATTCTTTAATTTTCTTTTACTTGGTCTCATTTTTTGTGCTGCTTCCTAGTAGTAAAGGAATCCATGCATTAGACATCTTTCTGAACAGTCTTTCTGGCAGCCAGCCCAGGTTAGGATGTTTTTACACTGTTATGAATAATTTCTATTATATGTTAATCACTTTTATTAGGAATAAGTACAGTTGTCTGTGAAATTGGAGACAGGATTCTCATTGACCATGTAAAATTTACTTTCTCTAAATTATAACTTTGAAAACTCTTATTTGTATCTTTCTGCTTCAGAGAGGGATTTGATTGGTTTCTTTGTTCAAACCGACCACTGCCTTTGCCTCTCATACTCCCTTCGGAGTAATTAATGTTTCTTAAAGGGCTTCTGAAGAGATCGGAAGACCTAATTTCACTCTGTTGAAAGACAGTTTGATTTCTGAATTGGATCTTTTCAACTCTTGGAGAAATGCGATGTGACGCTTGGAGGAAGAAACATAATTTCACTTTTGTATATTCCTGAGGATTATACTTTGTAACACCTTCTTTGACTAGAAGAAAATGTGTGGAGAAATTTTAACAGATGTTGACACTCTGTAGAAATAACTCTTCCATTTAAAGAAACATTTAGGAAAACAAAAGTAATAGTTAAGAGTATTTTATGCCTTGTAAACACTTTTAAAACACAAATTTTGATCTCAGTTTGTTTTATGCATATGTACATGTGTTCTAAAAAACAACAGCAATAAACTGTTTATCTCTTTTAAATTCAGGAAGCGCCCAGTATTTTCATCTACCCACTTGATGATGTGATCAGTGGAGTTGGTATTGGGGAGGATTTGGCATGCCCCAGAAATTGTCTATTGGATCTTTAAGTCAAATATTTTATGATTATTTAAGAACCTTAGTTAATTCTCTATTTTGTGTGTGCCATAAACTGTGCATAATTAGGTCTTCTGATCAGTGATATAGCTAAGACTGTCTTGAATGGCATGCTATTTAACCTGAGAAATCACCACACACATAGCCTCTTAATTGTTGGTTTTAGATTTGCAGATAAAATACAGAGAAAAATTTGTACAATAATTGTGGCACACTGGGGACATCTACATTATATTTGTTTTAGTAGTTCTTAGTTTTAATGTTTTGTGAAGTCAAAATGTATGAGTCTTTCAGTCTTACAGTCCAGGATTCAAATATCAGTACCCTCACTTATTGATGGTTGTGAATATCAAGTTTTTTCCTATGCTTTCTGAGTCTTGGATTTCACAGTTGTAAAATACGCTTACCTCAGAAGCATATTTCAGGGATTACAGATAATGTCTGTAAAGTCCATAGCAGCAGGGCCTGACACATAGTGGGTACTAAAGTGGTGCTGTTGTTTATATTATGCATTTTATCTTTAGAGCCTTGTGAAAGGGTAAGTGTGTTTATATTTATTATATTAAAATAGACTTAGACCATGTTATTTTTACAACACTGTGCTTCAGAGTGATGCCAATAGTTTTTACTGACATTACAAGAAACATTTATTGTCTCTCTGAAGTATGTCATTCATTTTATAGTATCTTTATGAGATCTCTGGAGAGTAGTTTTGGTTAGTCCTAATACTGGGGACTCCTGAACAGGTGATCAGGTTTTTATTTTATAGACATAGTTTATGTCTAACAGATCAAATGTCTTTTTTTCTTTTTCTTCGACTGCTAGAAAAACTGCAGCTAAAACTGGGACTTCTCAGTAGCAAGAATACAGATATCTCTGGGATGAATTTT
The DNA here is from genome assembly GCF_057876585.1 of Rhinolophus sinicus. Taxonomy (NCBI): domain Eukaryota; kingdom Metazoa; phylum Chordata; class Mammalia; order Chiroptera; family Rhinolophidae; genus Rhinolophus; species Rhinolophus sinicus. Next base: position 28,230,226 of record NC_142501.1, on the reverse strand, counting down.
TATATTAACTACATCTCTTTTATTTTTTTCAGGAGCTTGAAATTGTAATCGGAGATGAACACATTTCTTTTACGACGTCAAAAATAGGTTCTCTTATTGATGTCAATCAGTCAAAGTGAGTATGTTAAAGCATTTTCATCAAATTGATAACATTTATTAGAGAGGTTCATTTTAAAGCTATAGCCAGTTTGAGATCATTTCCATGATACCCTATCAGTTTATTATGCAGATGAAACTTTGATTTTTATGTCGTTAAAAACTTGTTATCAAAGAAGGTAGCAGTGTATTTTATTGATTTTTTTTAAAAAAAAGTCTTAATCTGACAGCTATGTATAATAATGCCCAAGTTTTATTAGCTACTTTTTTTAGTAAAAATCTGGACACAGTGTCACAAAATTTAAAAATCCTTATTGGATATTAGCCTTGTTAGTCCCATAGCGCATCACATCATTTTCCTCTTTGGGTGTAATACTCAAATAAATGAAAAAAAGAATCCCGTATAGCTTAATAGCTTTAGCTACGTATGTCTTTAACTTAATTGTTTTAGGTTTTTGTTTTGTTTTATGAATTAATTTAAAATTACACTATTTCTAGGAACAAAAAAGTAACTTTTACCTTTTTAAATTTTAGGGATCCTGAAGGCCTTCGAGTATTTTACTATTTGGTACAGGACCTGAAATGTTTAGTGTTTAGTCTTATTGGATTACATTTCAAGATTAAACCAATCTAAATTGTATGTTTTTTTAAGGTGTTTTTATATTTAATTAAGGGATGGGTAAGGGAGGGTTTATTTGTCATTTACAGTATTGGGATTTTTATGAATGTGAAGCAAATAAATTTTTTTTTGTATGCAAACTGAAAATAAGAAAATACATAAACAGGCTTAATGGTTGTCTTCACTTGTGTCCAAGTGGGTTGGACAGTCCCCACACACATTGAAATCTGTAAATGAAAACCACCTTTCACTCCAATAAAACTTATCAAAGCCTGGATGGAGAGTGTTTTTCTGTTTTGTTTTTTTTCCCTCAGGAGGCTATGTCTCTTGCTCACTTTAAAGATAATAAAAAATTGTTATCGTAGGAACACACTATGGTAAACGTTCTTTCAGGTAGGAATATGTAGCCAGATTCCCATCCGTTAAAGGCAATTGTAGATCTTCTCTTAGTTCTTCCATACCTGATGGGATTTAATTTTGTGGTGTTTATAGAGGTTGTTTACAGAAGGTTCTGGATTTTCACATTTATCATAAACTCAGGGATTATTTATATTTAAAATATTTTTGGTATAAGCAGTGATTTCCTCAAGGGTAAAGCCAATACCCCAAGTTAGGCATATCTTTCATTATGCTCTTATTTCACAAATATATTTTGTGTGTCTAGAAACTAAATGAGTTCTCAGCTTAAAAAAATTTAAAATTTAGATTTAAATGTGTGTGTGCGTGCGTGTGTGTTTGTGTATGTGTATCTATATATAGTAACTCGTAATGAGCACAGGTCCCACTCATATTTCTCAGTTCCCTTGAGCCTCTTTCTGATAGACTTGACCTTGTATTGTTTCTCCTGTCAGTAACCATGCCCTGCTATTCTGTTATTCCTCCATCTGAAACATCATACCCTCCCCCCCCCCCTTAAAAATGTGTAGCCCTGGTAGTCATAATCCACTTGCCCCAGGGACCAGTCAGGACTGACCTTAGGGTGAAAAAACTAGTCCCTGAAGTCTTGCCTGGACTCCTGAGCAGCTAGACGAGAGTGGCTCTGCCCAGTAAACTTTGAGCTAATAGAAATGTTCTGTATCTGTGCAGTCCAATAGCGTAGCCATGACCAACTACATGTGGCTACTGAGTACTTGAGATGTGGCTATGTGGCTAGTGTAACTGAATTTATAGTCCTATTAGAATTTTTCCCCCCAACTTTGTATTATGAAAAATTTCAAACATAGGAAACTGTTGGAAGAATTGTAAAATGAACATCCGTATGCCAATGTGGATTCTATAATTGATATTTTTTTACTGTAATAAGTCTTATAATAAGGCATGTCCTGTTGTTGATTTTTCACTTACGGGTAGAATAACTGGTGTAATTGGTGCTAATAGACCAATTTTTTTCCTTAGTGCTATGTAATTTTGATTAGATAGTCACATGTGGCCTGTGGCTACCCTCTGGATGGTGTAGCTCTAGAGCATGGCTTGGTAACCTGTTTGCCATGGAGTGCTGTCTGCTCCTTTACACTGCAGGAAAATGCATGGCCGTCTTCTTCAGGGTTGCCAGGGAAAGTCACCGGGTCTCCATCGTGCAATACTACACTGTCATCACCTTCAGGTCCCTTAGATGGAAATAAACATTTCTGTTCAAGTGGTAGGCCTTGATGGATGTGCGGTATAAAATCGTGTTACAATTCTTAGATGTTAATCTCGAGGAGAAAAGGAGAAATAATTGTTCTTTGAACCTCCTGTGGGGCCACAATTTTTGGTTGTTCCTCAAAATAATAGTTATTCTGTGACTCCTATTGAGTAAGCAAGGTTGGCGAGAAATAATCCTTAGATTAACAAATCTTTAGCATATTAACTCTTTGTCCTCATTCGCTAACTTCCCTCTAGTGCTGATTTACTTATTATGCGCTGTCCCCACTGTCTACTAAGTTTTTCATATTCAAATCAAGATTGGAGATTAGATCATTAGGGTAAATATTTTATATTGTCTCTGATTTCCTTATACATTCTTTGGACTGGCTCTTACTTGATTGTAAGCTGCTGGTAGACAGTGATTAAAAATTAAATTTTGTGCAGCACTAGTTTTAGGACAAACTAGATTTTTATAGCACTCAGATGAGCAGATACATGTCCTCACTCCCGCATCTTGTATTAAACATATTCCAAGTGTTGGTTCAATGCCCCATCCCCCCCATCCCTCCTTTTACCCTTTCGTGGGATGGAGTGTCACTACCCAGCAGCTAGCATAGTCATCCATGTAGTAGGTTCTTTGTAAAAAGTTCATTGAACTGGTTGACTTTTTGTACTTACTGCCTTCAAATTGTCTTTGTAACTTAGTTTGAGATACAAGATAATTCATTTCTGTTGCTATGGAAACCTTTCCATTGCCCTGAATTTTGCATATGCACATACTTATACTGCAGAGTTGTACATTTGAGCACATTGGATGAGGATGTGGCCCAACTGTGATCCTGATTTCTCACGTGTAGTCTGAGTAGAGCACTTTAACCTTCATTGTTCAACCAAAGCAATAAATACAGCACAGTGAAGAGGACCGATGAGAAATGAGATGACCTGGCAGGGTCTACCGTTCTATTTTATTTCTATTTTTTTATTTTGAGTTTCTGGGTTTTGTGCCTCTGCTTATAATTAAGAGTTCAGGCAGACAGTTCATTGATAGCAGGCTGAGTCTACTTGCGCAGACACTTAATATGAATATAAATGATAGCTGAGATTATTTGTTTTATGTAACCTGTTGTTAGACTACTTTGTTTTGATTTGAAATGTGTGAGACCTGTGAACAATGCTGTTCAGGTCAACCATTGATTCATAGGATTTTTTTTGAAGATAGTTTTTTTAAGAGTAGTTTTAGGTTCACAGCAAAATTGAGAGGAAGGTCCAGAGATTTCCTATGTACCCCTGTCCCCACACATGCAGGGTCCCCCGTTATCAACGTCTCTCACCAGAGTAGTACAGTTGTTACAATTGGGGAACCTACACTGACACATAATCACCCAAAGCCCATACTTTACATTAGGGTTCAGTCTCGGCAGAGTACATTCTACGCTTTTGGACAAGTGTATAAGGACATGTATCCATCATTATAATATCATACAGAATATTTTAACTGCCCTAAAAATCCTCTGTGTGACACCTATTCATTCCTCCCTGCCCCCAACCCTTGGCGACCATTGATCTATTCACTGTCTCCAAAGTTTTATCTTTTCCAACTTGTAATTTGATTGGAATCATATAGTAGGTAGCCTTTTCAGATGGACTTTTTTCACTTAGTACACATGTAAGTTTCCTCCATGTCTTCCATGGCTTGATAGCTCCTTTCTTTTTAGTGCTGAATAATATTCCATGTCTGGATGGACCACGTTTATCCATTCACATATGAAGGACGGACATCTTGGTTGCTTCTAAATTTTGGCAAGTATGAGTAAAGCTGCTATAAACATGCAGGCTTCTGTGTGAACCTTAAGTTTACTGATTATTTTCTAATGTTATGTGGTAATGAGCTAGAATAGAAAATCCAAAACAATTAAAAGTAAATAGGAAAGGTGAATGAATGCTTGGAGGGTGAGCTTGAGTCTGAATCATGTGATACAGTGGAGAGAACACTGAAAATCAAAATGTTTAATATGGTACTGCTTCACCGAACTGTTTTCCCTTTCAACCTGTGAATAGACTATTGCTTAGTGGCACAAAGCCCATATAGCCACCCGAAAACCATTTTTTGCCATTATGTTTGCATGCTAACTTAGTTCTTGAGGTGGCCCTCTCATTCAGCTACTTAGAAATTGGAGGAAGGATGGTTACTGTTCGATTGACTGCTAGAGGCCAGTTTGGACAATTCAGAGGATTTTAACTTTGGAGCAGTAGAATAGGTTTTATTGTAAAGACAAGATGGACAAAGGAAGTAGCTAATTAGGGGAACAGGAAACCTCAAACGAGAGTCTTTTGACTTTTTACTGTTAGAGCCAGGAAACTGAGTATCACTCAGTGGCATAACGGTTAGGCATTAGGACAAATATCCTTGGAGATGAGAACCAGGCCAGGTGAACTTACTCTTCCCAATAGCGTGATGCACGCCATCTTTCCTGGGAGCTGGTGGTTATTCCAGACATCCTTCAGTTCAGCCTAGGACAGGAAGAACAGCTTGCTGCTGTGAAATGATAAGCCACTGAGGTTTGAAGGTGTGACCACAAAGCTTGCAGGTGTGACTGTAAACTGTGTGCTGAGCTTCTAGCTGACCAAGTTAATCATCGGGTTGGGACATGTAAAATGTGTGGTTTCCCAAATGAAAAAAGGCTTTGCAGCAAAACAGCCAGGAAGAGAATGAATGCTTCATATAGTCGTACTGTGTTTGCATAAGTGTGCTTGGCATAGAAGTGAATTTGGAAGACAAAGTACAAGAACATTCAAAACATTCTTCAAATTTCTCAGTTTTCTGGTTTATTAGCAGTGGTTGTGATGAAGTTTGGTGCTTCCAATTTTGTGCGTGTTTGATCAAAGGACCATGCTAGGAGTTTGAGTCCCATCTGAAGTTACTACTGTTCTCTTCTGATGCTAGTTGTCTTCTCATTTAAGAAGAAATTTGTTTGCCTTTTCCAGAAATCAGAGCTTAGGGGAAAAAAAAACCAAAAAAAAAAAAAACTAGAAACAAAACAAAACAAATAAACAAAAAGTAGAGCTTAAAGGGAGCAGCTCCACAATTTGGCTTTCTAATCATTAACTTCATTCTGTCTCTCTCTAAAATCATGAAAAACATCTATGTTTTGTAGTTAATTCCTGTTAACTTTAGCCACCTTGCTCATCAAGTACACGAGTAGACATCATATCTTTCTATGTGCTGCAGCTGCAGTAATGAACAAGTCGATGAGGAACTCACCCTCTGGACTTTCTGTACAGGAGACAAACAACTATGTATGTGTGAAACAGAGTGCCACACCTGTCTGGCCTCGGTCATGAGGACTAACCACCCTCTCACCAGCTATAAGGATGTAAATCAAAACCGAAGAATGGCTCAACATCACCAATACCTCCAGGGGGCAGTAAGATACAAATAACCAGGTCTGAGGTCACAGAACCGTTTTTCTAGGGAGAGAGCAGTATGCTGCCACATGTTTCCCAGCTCCTAAATTGTATTAATGTGCCTCCCACATCACAACACTCCAAACCTGACATGTTAGGATAGAGAACCTAGCTCAGTGTCAGGATTTCTGGATTGCAGTCCTGGCTTAGGGAGAGAAAAAAAAAGAGCATTTACTTTTTTGAAGTCTAAGAAATCCTATCTGTAGTGCTAATCTCTGAATTCCTCCAGGTCTATTTAGTGAATGATACTCTTATTCAACATGAGAAAACAGACTTGAAGATTTGGAATGACTTATTCAAATTTTTATAATTGGGAAGGATTTGAATCTTGGACTTCAAATAATATTTCACATTTAATGAGAGCCTACTCTATAGCATTTGCCGGTTCTGGTTAGGAACTTTCTATCTCACTTAATCCCCACAGCAACCTTGCAAGGCAAATATTACTGTTTTACTCTGGTGAATCCGAAGGGTTAGAGATGTTGAGTGACTTGCCTCAAGCCACATATTTAACCTGGGGCTGACATTTCAAGCCAGATCTGCTTGGTTCCAGAATTCATGCTTTGTGGCAAGAGGTTTGAAAATCCAGGCCCTTCTAAATCCATAGTCCGTCTGTGCTCAGTGTATTAGTGAAGCCTGATGTTAAACATGGATCAAGAATTAGCAATAATGTGTCCTTTGGTAGGTCAGTTAACCTCTTAATATTAATGTCTTCATTTGTAAAATGGGGACAATAAGAAACAGCTGTCGGTGTTGGGAAGTTTCAATATTGTTATACATACAGTAGGTCCCCAAATACTGCCACCTTTTCCACAGTCATTACTACTCCCACCCTAACTCCTTATCTCCTCTCAGCAGAACTTTATCTACTCATATCTATCTATGTATCTATGTATCGATCATCTATCATCTATTTTTGGCATTGGGCTAGAAGGTAGGGACCTTTTTCTGTTTCGAGACCGACGAAGCCAATCCAAGATAAGGGCAAAGAGAAGAAAATGACCGGCAGCAAGTATTCTTGAAGTGTCCAGATTCCACGAAACTTTGCTTATGTGATTGAATGCAATTCATCTCTGCGAGACATTTCAGCTCACTGTTGCACATGATGAAAGTGGCAGACCTCAGTGGTGATTCAGAGACTAAGGATCGCATTGGGGGACAGAAGTAGACCCGCTGAGGGCCAAACAAGGGGCAGCATAACCTCGACTGGGGTCCTAGTGTTTAGTACATTCAGTAGATTGTGTTTATAAGTAGTTTGGAGGAGAGGGGGCAGACATGAGCAAACTGAAGAATGGGGAGGCCATCCCAAGCACAATGGTTTAATGGTGGCTAGAGGTTGGTAAAGGAAGAAAAGAATAAGCAAGGAATTTGGTCAGAGCCTGTTGAAATAGGGGTGGCTTTGTTCCTGCATAATCAATTTCCCCTTCTGTTCCCCACCTCACTCCTCGTCCCTCACACTCCACGTTAACCACAATCGTCTGATTTGAAGAGCATTTTAAACTGATTTCATAGAACTGTATGTCAGAAGATTGGCAGGGCCTTATGAAAAGAAGTGAACCTCAATGAGAGATTTGGGTATATTCTCACAGGGTCTGGCTCATAGAAACCGAGTTATAGAAATGTATTTCTTTTAGCTGGTAGGTTGAAGATAACGCGTATTTATGAAGTAATATTCGTGGACAAAACTCAAGTACAGGAATAATTCACTAGTATCGCTTCTTAAAAAAATCAAATATGAACATTTTTACACACAACTAGTGGTGTGTAAATGGAACAACTTTTCTGGAGGGCATTTGGTAATATGCATCAAAGTTCTTTATATACCTTTTGACCCCCAATTTCATGTTTAAAAATTTTCCTAAGAAAATGTTGAAAAGTACAAGCCAAATATTTTTTATACTAGCAAAAAATTGGAAACGACCTGCATGTGACACAGTAGGGGATTACCTAAATAAATTATGATCTAATCCATGTGGGTAATAACTATATGGTTTTGAAAATCACATTTAGACCAATATTTTTAAATGAGGAAACATTTATTAGAAAATAATAGATCAAAAACATTGAGTGTGAAGTGACACCAACACTGATAGTAAACATAAAACAAATTTTGGTCATATACGGATAAAAGACTAGAAGAATAAACAAAAAAAATTATAGTTGAGTTATGGATGTTTTAAAATAATTTCTACATACATTTATCCGCAATAAACATAATGGAAACAAGAAATAATCTTTTTTTTGTAAATAGTAACATACAAAGAAAAATTTCTGGCAGACTATTTGAGTTAAAGAAATGTCATGATATTTCTTATGTATGTGTACAGATACATATTTATACATTTTCATTTTAATCATTTGTTTTTACTAGTAGTTTCTTTTAGATATGCTAGTTTTTGTTAAAGATATTAGTTCTTGTTTTTTGAAAGCTGTGTTCCTTTATCTTTTAAGTCCCCAAATGTTGATTTTAAACGCAATTTTGCAGAGTACTAAGTAGTTGGTTAGTTGAAATGGAGGAAAATGTAGCTCATGACCATCTTTCCTTCACCGTCAATATCAGCTTTCATCATACAATTTCCTTTATCACTTTGGTCAAGAGGAGGGGCAGAAATTTTTGAGTTGGAGTTCTATTCAGAGGCAATTCATTTCTGCCTTCCATCTTACAGCCTCTCATGCCCCCAGGGGAGCCAGGATTGGAGAGGCCAACTTCTCCCGCCTCATTTTTGGGTCAGCTTTCTCCACCGGCATCACTGCTTGGCACAGATCCAGGTAACAGAGACTTTTATTCTCTCAGATCTTTGTACCTGAATATCCTATTAGTCCCATTTATAAAGAAAAGATTCTAAAGAAAAAAGATTCTGGGAATATGTTATTTTATGACAAATGACTAGGCCTGAGTATGGGGTTGATAGGAAAGCATTCTAGATTGATTGCGTTGGAATTGCATTAACTTTGAAATAAATGGCGAAAACTGTAGTTCAGTTGTTTTTGTATTTTAAAATATGCCACGATTTGTGTTATCAAAATAATACGGATTTGGGGGTTAATTCCTTTTAATTTGGACCTAATGATTTACATATTACCTTATCCATCTTGAAGGATTCTGTAATAGAAAAGACTCCTCTTCTTTAGGAAATGGGAGAAAATATGAATAGTTAAGTTTAGAAAATTTTGCAACTTAAACATTTTTTTTAACGAATAAAGTTATATGTGCAATTTGTTTTCCATATTTTCTGTTTCCTGAATATCATCTTTTCATATTGATTAATGTAAGAAGCAAGGTACATTTTAAATATTTATTATTTAATAATTTCTTTTTATATTGATGTCTATTAATAGCTTGAATCCTTTATGGATATTACCTAATGACTGCCTATTGAAAATTTTATTTTAACATAGGCTTCTATGGCAACATCATACACTAGAAAATTCTTTCTAAAATTGTAATGTACATACGATCATTTGGGATTAAATATACAGGTATCTGAGCTCCAATGTGAAAGATTCTTATTCAGTACATCTTGCATGGGGCACTGGAATCTGGAGAGTTAACCAATCTGCAATGTTAACTCTCGAATAATTCTTTTGCAGATGGTGTATAGCATACACTTTGGAAAACACTCTGGTAAAGTCATGTTATAATTGAAAACAATGTGAGAACATTTTAAAAAATAATTTTTATTTTTCAATTACAGTCGACATAGATTATGTTAGTTTTAGGTGTACAACACAGTAGTTAGATAACTTAAAAAGTATCACCCTAATAAATCTAGTATCCGCTTGATACCATACATAGTTGTTATAATATTATTGACCGTATTCCCTGTGCTATATTTTACATCCCCATGACTATATTGTAAATGCCAATTTGTACTTAACCCCTGTCGCTTTCTCATCCATCCCTTTACCCCGCTCCGATCTGGCAACCATCAAAATGTTCTCTGTATCTATGAGTTTGTTTCTCTTTATTTATTGGTTCATTTTGATTTTTAGATTCCACATATAAGTGAAATTATATGGTATTTGTCTTTCTCTGTCTGACTTAGTTCACTTAGCATAAAACGCTCTAGGTCCATTCATGTTGCAGATGGTCAGATTTTATTCTTTTTTATGGCTGAGTAATGTTTTATTATATATATGTACTACTTCTTCTTTATCTATTCATCTATTGATGGACACTTAGGTTACTTCCATATCTTGGCTATTGTAAATAATGCTGCAATGAACATATGGATGCATACAGTATGTCTTTTTAAAGTAGTGTTTCTTCAGATAAATACCCAGATGTAAGATTACTGGATCCTTCTTTGTCTGCTGTTATAGCTTTTATTTTAAAGTCTATTTTGTGTGGTGTAAGTATTGCTACCCCAGCTTTTTTTTTATTTGTTTGTTTCCATTTTCATTAAATATCTTTTCCATCCCTTTACTTTCAGTCTGTGTGTGTCTTTTGTTCTGAAGTGAGTCTCTTTATGTAAAGGTTTTGTTTTCTTATCCACTCAGCCACCCTGTGTCTTTTGATTGGAGTGTTTAATCCATTTACATTTCAAGTAATTGTTAATAGATATGCAGTTTATTGACATTTATTATTTATATTTTTTATCTCTTTCTTTCTTCTTTTTAAAGAAGTCCCTTTAACATTTCTTGTACTACTGGTTTGGTGTTGGTTAGCTCCTTTAGCTTTTTCTTGTTTGGGAAGCTCTATCTGTCCTTCAATTCTAAATGATAGCTTTTCTGGGTAGAGTAATCTTGGTTGTAGGTCCTTGCATTTCATCATTTTGAATCTTTTGTGCCACTCCCTTCTTGCCTGCAAAGTTTGTGTTGAGGAATCAGCTGACAGTCAGGTGGAAACTCCCTTGTAGGTAACTAACTACTTTTCTCTTGTTGCTTTTAAATTTTTTTCTTTGTTTTTAACCTTTGGCATTTAATTATGTTGTGTCTTGCTGTGGGCCTCTTTGCATTCATCTATTTGGGACTCTGTTCTTCCTGGGCAGGTATGTCTATTTCCTTTACCAGGTTAGGGAAGTTTTCTGTAATTATTTCTTCAAATAGGTTTTCAATTTCTTGCTCCCTCTCTTCTCCTTCTGGTACCCTTATGATGCAAATATTGGTATGCTTCATGTTGTTTCAGAGGCCCCTTAAACTGTCCTCATTTTTTCGTTTTTGATTCTTTTTTCTTTTTGCTGTTTTGATTAGATGTTTTCTGCTATCTTATTTTCCAAATTGCTGATTCAATCCTCTGCTTCATCTAATCTGCTGTTGATTTCCTCTAATGTGTTCTTCATTTCAGTTATTATATTCTTCATTTCTGACTGGTTCTTATGTTTTCTATCTCTTTGTTGAAGTTCTCACTGAGATCATGAAACATCCATATAATCAGTGTTTTGAACTCTGCATCTGGTAGATTACTTGTTCTCTGTTTTGTTTAGTTCTTTTTCTGGTCTTTGTTCTGATCTTTCATTTGGGACATGTTTCTTTGTCTCCTCATTTTGTCTACCTCCCTGTTTGTGTTTCTATCTATTAGGTAGAGCTGCTATGTCTTCTGGTCTTAGTAGGGTGGGCTTATGTAGTAGGTATCCCATGGAGCCCAGTTGTGCAGTCTACCTGGTCACCAGAGCTGGGTATTCTAGGTGTGTCTCTTGTGTGGGTTTTGTGTGCTCTCCTGTTGTAGTTGAACCTTGGTTGCTGTTTGCACATCATGGGGAGGGCTTGACTCTCAGGTTGATTGTTTATGAGGACTGGCTGTAAATACTGTAAAGGAGCTGTTGTGCAGGGGCTGACCTTATGGAGTAGGATTCACTTTAATGGGGCTCTGGTGCCTGTTGAGTCTGCCCTTTGGGCATGTTTTTTTGGAGGTGGTTGGGTAGTGCTCTGGTGTGATCTGAAGCTGGCCATTGGGTGTATTGGTTCTGGGGCCTCTTGGGAGGGTCTGTGTTGCAGACCAAGTTCAACTGCTTACTGTGTCCTGTCTATGGCCCCTTGGTATGAGCTAAAAATTGATCTGCAGATGGTTTCCACTTGTGCTGGGCCTGATGGTGACTGGGAAAGGCTGTGTTGCAAACTGAGGCTGGCTGCTGCTAGTGCCAAGCTTAGGGCTGCTTAAGAGGGCATGCCAAGGCTAAATGCTGCTTGTTTGGGGTTTGTGAGCCTTTGAGAGATTTTAGGAAAGTCTTCAGCATGAGCCAAGACAGGCCATTAGTATGGAAAAATCATTGAAAGTGGCTTGGATGGTTCCAAAAGTTGGGTGGAGCAGGGTTTCAGGGAATCATCAGGGTGTGGCGAATGGTGTTAGCCAGGTCGATGGAGACTCAGATATGGCACTAGACTGCACTTGCACATTGGGAGGGGGAAGGGCTCAACAAAGGAACAATGGCTTCTTCCAACACTTCTGTCTATGAGAAAGCTTTCCCTCCAGTCTTTGCCCTGAAGCCAGACAATTCAGTTCCTCCCCGTATGTCCCTGCTGCCTTTTGAGCTACAGTCCTAGTGTTGGAGCTCAGAGCAAGTGAGTCCACGCGTGGGTCCTTTAAGAGGAATGCCTGGTATTCCAGCCAAGCTCCATCTCACTCAACCATAATCTCCGCTGGTTTTCATGGCCAGAAATTGTGGGGACTTCTTTTTCTGGCACTAGAAATGTGGACTGGGGAGCCTGGTGTGGGGCTGGGACCCCTTGCTCCTCAGGGGGTCCTCCACAGCCAAGATATCCCTCCCAATATTTAATGGTCACATGCAGTTGTGGGGCAGCTCATTCAGTGTCTCTGCCCCTCCTTCCAGTCCTGATGTGGCTTCTTCTGTATATCCTTAATTATAGGACTTCTGTCCAGCTAGACTTCAGATGATTCTCAATAATGGTTTATCTGTAGTTTAGCTGTAATTTTGATGTGGTTATGAGAGGAGGCAGGCACAGCTTTTACCTACTCTGCCATCTTGTCTAGAACTGAGAAGTTTTTAATATTTATATATAGATCTGAATGTGAATATTGTTTTTTAAGCCAAAGTATTTATATTTTTTCAGAATTTCAAAAATGTAGAATTTTGTTTTTTGAATAATTTTAAAGGTGTTTCAGTCATTTGGCCTAACATTTGTATATGTATGTTGAACATTTTGAGCTAGATTGCCTAGGTGAATAGGACCCAGCCTATTCAATCTATTAGTACATTAAAAACAAAATTTCTGGGCTGGCCCGGTGGCTCAGGTGGTTGGAGTGCTGTGCTTCTAATGCCAAGGTCGCTGGTTTGATTCCCACGTGGGCCAGTGAGCTGCGCTCTCTTCAGCTAAGACTGTGAACAACAGCTTTCCCTGGAGCTTGGCTGCTGTGGGCTGCTGTGGGCTGCCGTGGGCTGCTGTGGGCTGCGTGGGCTGCCATGGGCTGCATGAGCAGCGAGCTGCTGTGAGCTGATGACCAACTGCCTCAGCCAGGGGGAGTGCAAGGCTCATAACACCAGCACGGGCCAGGGAGCTGTGTCCTATACAACTAGACCGAGAAACAACGGCTTGAACTGGAGTGGCGGAGAGGCAGAAAAAGGGGGAAAAATTTCGTTCTGTGTTTTCTAATAATCATGGCAGTAATCTTACATAAATTTCTTATATAAATCAGTCTCAGTCTATGTGCTTTAGGCACTTGAAGTAGTTAATAAACACACACCCACATCACAGACAGACATACACACATACCTCTCATTTCTGGTATGTTCCTATAGACTGACATTTTAAATTTTCTTTCGAAATCATCCCAATGCAAAGGTTTTAATGCAAAACATCTTTCTCTTTGTATTCTAGAGATGAGCGATCAAGAAGTAGTTTATTCAACCCCGAGATTTCTTCAGTCTTCTTCAGAGTCACAAAACAGATTAAGGCGTGGTGGTACTCAAATGCCTGAGAAAAGTGATGACAAAGGTATGTTTTAAGCATCTAGATTTACCTGTCTCTTATGGATTGTCAAACTCTTAAAATTTGAAAAAAATTCTTATTTGTACTTTAGGTTCTTAGATGGTAATTAAAAAACCGTAATTGGCATAGTAAAGCAAGTCTTTTTTATTTTAATTTTTCTAAGTTTGTGAGTGTGGAGAAAACAATGAATTATTTTAAATTGGAGAAGCTAACAGAATGTTTTCATTCAAATTGGGTCAGAGGAGTTTTTGAGGCCTTTAAAAGTAAAGAACAGACTAGAGACTCAAGAAAACACTACATTTCCTAGAGAAATAAAAGTCTTACAGAATGTTTAAGAGATGAAAAATGCACTTTTATTTAGACAAAAGATATTTTAGGTGTCTTAAATATTTTCTGATGCTTAATGGCAATAAAGCTGCAAAATGTTCAAATCAAAAGAGGCATTCTAATTTTTCTGTTCTCTCTCTCTACTTTCAAATATTGTCACAAAATCTAAATTGAGAATAACTTTTATAGGTTTAATTTAGTGATAATAAGAGATACAGCTTTTATATACTGAGAACACCCAAGGATAAATATAGCATTGTCCAGAGAAAAATAGAATTGATGAGAAAGAAAGGAAAGTCGATTTCTTGAAACATCTTTCAGGATGGACCCCAATCACATTTGCAGCTTCAGAATATCCACTGTTGGCTACCAATATCTCAAGAATAGTAACTGCTTTTTGTTTCCTCTCCATGATTGGTTGTGATCATAGCAAGGAGTACCCTCGTCAGTGTGGATTCTCTTAAATGTGTGTTGTGCCTATTGTCCTCTGCTTTTGTAAGGGATGCATGTACTTTTGAAATGCTATAGAACTGTTCTCATGTGGGTATATGTCAGAACTCTGAAACTTTAAAACTGTAATTACTATATCACAAATTTAAATCAATTTGTATGATATAATTTTGTAAAAAGTTTTAGATAACATTTGTCTCTTAGTTTCAAATGGTATTCCAGGTGAAGGTTTGTAATGGGCCAAGCTATATCCCTGATGATTATTTTCTTTCTTCTTTATTTAAAGAGTTTTCAGTACGCTGGCATCTCATTTCAAGGACTCTAGGCATCCTCTGTTTACTTTTATTGATGACAGTTATCGTGCTGGGGACAATGAGTGAGTAATTGAAATACATCCTTCTGTCTGAGTCATAGCACTAACCACTAATTTTGTAGGTATTAACCATGTACCATCAATTGTTTCCTGGCTATAATTAGGGAATGTCCCAGATGGCTTTTTCTTGGTGATTTTTCCTGACATATCCCAGTGTGATTTTCACTTTACTTTCCTATTCCAGTGACTCTGCAGCTGTAATGAGCTGCCTCATTTTGTATGATATATGGTAATATTCCTTTTGATACAGGACTTAGTCATATTCTGCCTTTGGAGTTTAGATCATTGTGAATCTTAGATATACATTCTTTGAGACAAAACTTTTCACAAGAACTTATGGCTTTCTCTTGATTTTTCTAAGAATACAATGAAGAAATGATTTAGTAAAATGAGTGGATGTTAGAATCTTGAATTTGTCAACTTTTATCTTTTATTTGAATTCCTTGATATCTTTAGAGAAAGTCACTAATATGTTACACTCAGATAAAATGACATATTTATATTTTCATCTTTCCTCCTATGGATATTCTATTTAATAATAATGGTGCTATTTCTTCATGTTTCTTAGTGTAGATTTTCATACTCAGAAGATGTGTTACTAAATGTTGACTGAATGGTTTTTACTTTGTTTTCTATTTGCAAATAATGTGCTAATTATTAAAAAGAAATTAAGTTGAATGGTAAGGTGTTGCCATCATAATTTTATTCAGATACCTTATTTTATTTATTATGCACTTAAGTTGCTAGTAGCAAGAGGTTTGATATTTCATTTTTTAGTCAATTTACAGAGGTATTACTTTTTAAATGTCAAATTGCTAATTAAAGTAATGAAATGGGTTGATTGTCAAAGTGAGATTTTTTTCTGTTTTTGTAATTGCAACATTTAAGTATTATGAGTACATTTTTGTATTATATTTATTCTATTAATTTTAGTTTTTCAGTGTACTCAAGAAAAACATCAACAGGATGAAATTCTGCAGAACCTCAGACAAAAGCAAAATGACAGCTACTTAAAAGAGCAACTTTTGACAAATAAGACTTTAGAATATGATAGTCTCAAAAATAAAACCATTCAGCATAAAAAGGAACTGGCCTTACTCTTAACAGAAAAGGACAGATGCGGTACAATAAAGATCTTTTCAAAATCTTTGCGAAATACAGGTATGGAGGAAATCTTTAATGAGAGAGTGCATTGTTTTTTATTATTTCTTTTGTAGAAGCTTCAAAGCTAATAACAGGCTTTTGATATATGTAATGATATAGATCTACTGGAAAACTTTAATTTGTGCCTCTTAGATATATTGTGAGTATTTGGGTTTGCTTGTTTCAAATATGGGATTGAGACTCTAGGAGCAACTTTGGATTAGTAGAACCCTGTATTTCTCCAAGCTCAGTGGCAATTATTTCATTCCTATTGCTCCCAGAAGGTGAAATATTAGGTTGGTGCAAAAGTAATCGCAGTTTAAAAGGTTAAAAATACGTAATTGCAAAAACCGCAATTACTTTTGCACCAACCTAATAGTATGTCAACTCCCCTGGAAATTCAGATCATTTTGGATCTGTAGGAAAATTAATCCCTTCTATTTGTTACTGACATAAAATATACTTAGGCTGAAATGAGCACAAGAACTTTTATTTGGTTGCTGTTGTATAGATAATTGTGAGTGTGAGTGTGTGTGTGTGTGTGTGTGTGTGTGTGCGCGCGTGTGTGTTTGTATGTGTGTTTCCATTCTGCCTTCACTTCAGGTATTTGGTCTGTTTGTAATCAGTGTATACTCCCTGCAGTACGCCTGCAAGATTCACCATAGTGTTGGTATGTGGGCACCTCTGTGTGATGATACCATTAAAAATATCCAAGAGATAAAAATATTGAATCTCATACAATAAAACTCTGTTATCATGCATAACAATGGAGTGAATTGACCTGGTTCTTAACAACTACTAAATATTTGCTTAGGACTTAGAGTTTACAAAGAGCTTTTGTGTATTTAACCTCATTGAGGCATGGTAATTAGTAGAAATTACTGTTTCTATTATTAAGCATCAATAATATTTTTAATATTTGGTATATTATAAAATATATAAGAGAAAAAAGAAAAAAAATCCAAACAATCATGTTTCTTTTTTTCAGAAGGCATTCCAGAAATATTTTTTGAATTTTATAATTTTTAAGCAGCTTATTTAGGTATTAATAATATACAAAAAACTGCACATATTTGATGTATACCGTTTGATGTGTTTGAACATATACATACACTTGTGAAACCATCCACCGTTAAGATAATAGCAATAGCCATCACCTCCAAAAGTTTTCTCATGTCCCTTGTTTCTTTTTTGTGGTAAGAACACTTAACATGCCTTAAATCCTCTTACCAAGTTTTTAAGTGCACAATACAGTATTGTTAACAATAGAAACATTACACCCAGTGAGCATCTACCCATTTCTGCCTCCTTACTTGCCCTTGGTAACCACCATACTACTTTCTGTTTCTTTGAGTTTGACTATTTTATATATTTTATATAAGTGGAATCATGCAGTACTTGTCCTGTGACTGGCTTATTTCACTTAGCATATTGTCCTCAAGGTCCATTCATGTTGTTGCATATGGCAGGATTTCCTTTTTAAGGCTGAATAATCATTCCATGTATATATCACAGTTTCTTTATTCATCCCTCAATGACTTTTTGAGTTGTTTCCATATCTTGGCTATTGTGAATAATGCTACAATGAACATGGCAGTGCAGATATCTCTTGGCATTCTATTAGGTTGATGCAAAAGTGATTGCGGTTTTTGCAATTATTTTTAACATTTTAAGCCGCAATTACTTTTGCACCAACCTTGATAGACTCTTGATAAACCTCATATTATCATTATCGATAGCTATTAAAGGCTGATAAATATATTGCTCTGCTTAACAGAATGCCAGATAACAAGAAGTTTAATGTTTTACCTTATGTGTTATAGACAAAGTATTTGAAGAATGCTGGCCCTGTTGTGGAATAAACTGTTATTATTTTACCACTGAATATAAAACCTGGACGGAATGTAAACAGATTTGCCAGAATTATGGGTTATCTCTTCTGAAGATAGATGATGCAGATGAACAGGTATCATGGACGGTTACATTCCCTTTTATTCTCTTAGATTCTGACTCGCACCCTCAGACCCAAAATATTAAGGACAGTGGGGAGTCTAGAAAGAGGGACCTTCAGTTATTCTTCGTGTTGTGTCTGTTGAGTGAGCAAAAATCATATAGTTAGATTCTCCCAGGAGACTGCCTGCTAAGAGGCACATGATCTTGCTATTTACTAAGCATTCAATACGTTTTGTCTATCATGATGACCGTTATTATTTAGAAAAGGGAAACCCCTTTGAGGATGCAGTTTGAGTCTTTGCTGTCATCTCCCTTTCCAAGGAATCTGCAGGAAAACCACTCACAGAGAAGTATGCCTTTCTTGTGATGTAATACTTATCCATTTGGTAAATACACCTGGAATGAGTAGTTATCTGTACCAACAAGGTGGCAACTAAGAGCCCAGAGCAACGTGGTTTAGTGGTTACTGCAAGGAGTACAGGAGCCAGATGGCCTGCGGCCAGTTCCAGATCTCTGGCACTTACTAGCTGGGTGACCCTTGCTTGGTAAATTACTTAACCTCTCTGAGCCTCAGCTTCCCCCTCGGCAAAATGGAGATAATAATGAGAAACATAAAACTGATAACCGTTTTACAAATTGTCTTCATGGTGTTTTTCATCGCATCTTCAGGTAACATTTACTAGATCAATATTCTTGTATGTTATATCAAAATTATAGCTTTCAAAAAGAACAGTGAAAAGAAAATACAGTAATACAATATCAAAAGTATCTTTTAAATTTATTGCTAATAAACACTATCCATATACACACAATGTGTTTTTACAGAGAAATGTTTGCAAAGATCAGCCTTGAAACCTGCGTTTATCGTTTAGGAAACAACACAAAATTTATATGCAAATCTATTATGTAGGTGTTTTAAATTATAATACAGAAGAATTTATGATGTCAAGTCATAAAATATTTTCGACATTTGGTGCAGTAAAATACAGTTAAATTTAAATCTATATTTTAAAACACATTGAGTCATTTAATCAGATATTATGTAATATGTCACTTTGATATATTTTTGGACTAGTAAATATTTCCAAATACTGCCCCTTTTTCCTTAACCCCTTCCAAGTACTAAACTACAGCAAGGCTTTCTCTTATGAGGCTAAAGTCTCTACTGTATACCTCCCCACATACAGTTGTTATTTTAATAAATTTGTTTTGAAGATTCCTTCTTTCACTTAAGAATATATAATAATTCTTTTACTGTATCCTTAAATATTTTTTGGGGACATGATTTTGAATCAGTTCATGAAGTATCATAAAGTATTTAACAAGTCTCCTATTGTTAGATATTTAGATTATAATTTTTTTCCATGTTTTAAATAATCTATGACACTGGCAGCCATTTTTGACAAAAATAAATAATCTAGTAGGAGGGAATTATGTTGGAAAATGAAAATACAGGGATTGAGGGGAGAGAGGGCTTTCTAAGAAGGAGGAATGCAGGATGATGTGGAGAGTAGCAGAATACTCGCCATAGAAACAGCTGGCCGCTTTACCTATCTTTCTCTTCATCTAACAGATGGGAATTTAGTCACATGATGTGTTTTGATTCCTTTGTAGACCTTCCTTCAATCCCAGACTAATAGAAATATGTACTGGATTGGATTATCATATAATGAAAGAGAAAAGAAATGGGAATGGATTGACAGTAGCACACCTGGACCGTAAGTCTCTGGAATGCATTCAAACTCTAACACTGGTGTTGGGGTTGGAAGTATTGTATCTAAAAAGTTTCTTCCCTCATTTCACACAGCGTAACTCATTTTCAAATAGAGGTTATTGGTAAGAATAAGGATGGTTAAGAAAGTGTTTTAGGAAGTATAGTTAAAAAAAGAAGGGAAGTGTCATGCAGAGTGAATAATAATAAAATTATGATGCTAACCACATGCTCAAAAGTATGTGTGTTATGAGGTACACAGAAATGAAACAAAATCATAAAGTTATATGAAGAAGTGATTGGATCATCCTGCGTTAGCCACAGTGATCCCTCCTGTAGCCACAAAGTATTTTGAGTATCCCTAAAATTCATTTGAAATGCCTTTATTAGTTTACACATATGTTTATATATATTTGTAAATATAAATATATGTGAGTACACACACACACACACACACACACCTGCACTATCGTCCTTCTGTTTTGAAGTGCAGTATTTTGTAAACTCTTGGGTTTACATTAAGTTATAATCCGCTGTTAAACTGTTCAATATTTTTGAAATCTTAACTATTTTATTTTTATGTCTAGGAATTCTATTTTATGTTTTCAAATCTCCTTGCTAGTTACTCATATTTTCAAGCTGTCTTTTATTTCTTTAAAGATAGTAAACATACTTCATTTATATTTGATACGTGATAATTCTAATATTTGAAGTTTTGTGGATCTAATCTATTGTTTCTGGCGGCTTTTGTACATGATACCATTTTCTTTTTGTGTTTAGTGATTTGTTTTTTTTCTTTTTGAATTGCTGTGGAAATTGAGATCTGAGATGAAGGTGGCTTCCTCAAGAAAGAATTTGCTTTTGTTGGATTCCTTGGGGTACTATAAATCTGGGCCACTTTTCATTCTAAATTTGGGCCCTGTAAGTAGTGTAGTTCTGAGCTGTAAACCTACAAAAGATGTCATGCAGGAAATTACCTTGATGTAATCGTAGGCTATGAATACACTCCCAGGCAAACTATATCAGAGGTCACAGAACAGAAAGGTTCATGGGCCAAATTAAGATGCTCGAATTGCATGGTTAATTCAATAATTTAAAACACAACGCACTATGCAAAGGGGAAGAAATGGGATTGCTTATCACACTTGGATGGATGGGATGGGATAGGTTGTCACACTTAGGATAAGGTACATGTAAGTGAAAGGATCACCTGAGTCGTGGGTTATACTGTCTTCATGCAGAACCCTTCCCTGATGATGGCACAGTTTCCAGCACCAGACTTGACATTTGAGTAAGGGGGTCCAACAGACGGAAGGCTCTTGTGACTAGCACGTACACTTTCTCCATTGGGAGATGCAGGAGCATGGCAGCCTGGCTACAGCGTCAGCTTCTGAGTAACCCCATAAGCAGCTATAGGTTTTATTTGTGTTTCTTTGGCAAAGGGCCAAAATGAGTGTCACCAAAAGGTAGCAAGCTTAAGACCTCATGAATGCTGGGTATCTATGTGCATCATGTATATTTTGTGTATGATATTTAGTGCCTACTTGGTTCTTCCTTTTCTATGTTAAGCATGCAGATGCCCCACTTACTGAATCTATACTAAACACGTCTCCTGGTTACAAATTTACTTATCCATACTTAACATATTTTATGCTTTCTGCAGATGCCTCGAAAGCCACTTAGTTCATTTATCTTCCTGATTTGTTTGTTTCTGTTTTTTTCCCTGTAGCAGATTTGAATATTCTTACATAATACAGCAAATGCAAATTACATGAGGGATGGCTTGTGATTTTGGATTCTTGGGCGGTATATGCTTAAATCCAAGGTTCAAGACAGTTCTTAGGTAGTTTATGGTGAAGATGTATCCTTTTGGCCTCACAACTCTGTACACAGAGCACACAGCTTGTCTTCTATTTAGAATCGTGGGTAGGACTTCTTATGCAGCCTACTACATCAATGAAGGGGAAAAGTGGCTTCAGTGTTTTACTTACCTTCCTGTGTTCCCACCTCTATTTAACACTCAGCTCAAGTCACGAATTTGCTTCTTGCCAGTTCATAAATTTATTCAAGAAAGTTTAAATTTTTTCTTAAATTAGCATTTACATTTATTTTCAATAGAAGATAGTTCTGGCACCTAATCCACCACTTTGCTGAAATAGGAGTCCTGCTTTTAGGTATTTTTCAATGTATTGTTATGTCTTAGCTAATAACTTAGTTACGGGATAGGGAAGGAAAAGAAACAAAACAAAAACATCAATTAACCTCACTTCTGACTATGTTCCAATTCTGCTTTTTTTCTCCTTAAAATATACACACATGAGACCTGGTTTTCTGTGACAGAAATTCACTTCTTTTTAATTTGTCACATTTTTGGAAAAAAACTAACGTAAGAAAGCAGGTTTGCCATATCACAATCCCATATCAATATTACAAGGTATCTACAAGGTAATTTTATATACAAGGTAATTTTGCTTCTGATCAAAATTCCCACTATGGAATAAAATGGGAGATTATGTGTGTGAGCCAAAGACTGTGATTCTAGTAGTTAATGGGCTAAGAGTGAAAGAAATTTTTTAGTGATGAAGTTATGATTAACATTTCCATATTCCAGTTCTTTAGACAACAGACTTAAAAACTTATGTTTTATGTTATTGTAAGCTTCAGAATTGAACAGTTGACCATGTATACTTTCTGTTTTACAGTGATGTTAAATTATGGAATCTGTTTTCTGGGAGAGGAAAATGTGCATTTTTAAGCTCAACAAGACTAACACGTATTGAATGCAGTAAAAGATACAATTGTATCTGTGAGAAGAGAATTGATTGCATTGTGTCTGGTTTATAAAGACTAAGGAGAAAAGGTGAAAATGGAATTTTGTCTTTTTTTGTTTGTTTGTTTCCTGTAATAATTTGTGGTTACTTACAAAATAATGTTTTTGACTGCAGGCCTTAGTCAATTGTGGAAACAAAGATAAGCTGGAAGAGGAAGAAAATTATCTTTTGGATTATGATATGAGAGATCAGATACCATCTGTCTTCTTGGGGAAGAGGGGACAATGATTTCTTTGGAGAGCAGTTACCCCTCTCTTTAATGGGCCTGAAGAATTATTCTCTGTATTTTCCTGTACTACACGCAGAGCCAACTAGAGAACTCATAAATACTTGGATCTTGTCCTTATCTATAGGCTCAATCATTTCAATATCCTCTGGTTTTGAGAGATAGCATAATTAAGAAATAAAAAAAATAGTTATCTTTGCCCCCATCTTTACCTTTCATATTTAAAAAAAAATATTTTGCTATGATTTCAAACTTACTGTGTAGTTGAAATAGTAGTACAAGGAATTGTTATATAACCTTTACCTGTAGTTACCATTTGTTTATATGTTGCTCTATCTGTGCTTTATAGTCTCTCTCTCTCTCTCTCTCTCTCTCTCTCTCTCTCTCTCTCTCTCTCTCTTTTTCTCTCCCTCCCTCCCCTGATCCATTTGATAACAAATTGGGAACATTATGTGCCTTTGTCTAAACATTTTACAAGAGCAAAGTCTTTGTCTTGTATAACCATAGTGCAATTATCAAATCAAGAAATTTAGCATTGATACAGTGCTGTGCTTTCATCCATAGTCCATGCTTAAATTTTGTCAACTGTCTCAATAATGTCCTTTATAGGTGTTTTTCCTCCGTGTTCAATGTGATTCACTTAGTTGTGATGTCTTTTTAGTTTTCTTTAATCTGGGACAATTCTTCAGGCTTTCTTTATCTATCTTTACCTTAACATTTAAAAAATCAACTTTATTCAATTATACTTTGCATGCAATAAAATGCATCATTTTAAGTCAGGAAGTGAATGGGTCTGTAACAAATGTATACACCTCTTAAATCCAGATACAGAACATTTGCTTCATCTCCAAAACTTCCTTTCTGTCTCTCCACCCACTTGGCCCAGGCTACCAGTGATATGCTTTCTGTCACTACAAATTAGTTTTGCCAAGAATTTCATGTCATGCTCTCTTTTGTATTTGGTTTCCTTTTGCTCAGGATATTTCTGAAGTTAATCCATGTTGTTTGGTGTATCAGTATGTCATTCTTTTTGTTATTGAGTAGTATTTCATTGCATGGATCCACCACAATTTGTTTATTCATTCCCCTATGGACACTTGATGTATTCCCAATTTTTGGCTATTATGAATAAACCTGCTGTGAACATTTAAATGCAAGCCACTGTGTGAACATGTGCTTTCATTTCTTTTTATTAAATTCCTAAGAGTTTGATTGCTGAGTCCTGTGGTAAGTGCATGTTTAATTTTATAATAAACTTCTAGATTGTTTTCCAATGTGGTTGCATCATTTACTCTTTGAATAGCAACATATGAGAGTTCCAGTTTCTCCACATCATTGCCATTCTTTGATATTGTCAGTCTTTAAATTTTAGCTATAATGGTGGGTGTGTAATGGTATCTCATTGTGCTTTTTAATTTGCCTTTCCCTAAAGACTAATGACATTGAGCATCTTTTCATGTGTTTATTGCCATTCAGATAGCTTCTAATCTGAAGCATCTATTCAATATTTTGCCCACATTTTTTTTGGTAAATTGACGTGATATGCTATCATCTTACTAATTTACTTATTTCCAGTACTTTTTTTTTTTGTAGATTTTTTTTTCTATGCTTTTTTGGTGCTGGTTAGGACCTCCAGTATAATGTTGAAGACAAGTGATGATAGCAGGCATCCTTGCCTTGTTCCCAATCTTACAAAGAAAAGTATTTAGTGTTTCACTGTCATATATGAAGTTAGCTGTAGATTGGTTTTTTTTTTTTTTTTGGTAGATCCTCTTTATCATGTTTAGAAAGTTCCCTTCTATAGTTGTCTATTGAGAGTTTTATGAAAGGGAGTTAAATTTTGTTGTATAATTTCTCTGGGTCTATTATGATGATTATATTGATTTTCTCTTTTAGTCACTTCATATGGTGAATTGCATCAATTGGTTTTCGAATGTTAAATAGAACTTGCACTACTTGGATAAATCCCATTTGGTCACGATGTATTTATTATCCTTTTTTATCATTGCTGGATTTGCTTGGGTAATTTTTTGTTAAGGATTTTTGTATATATATTCATGAGGGATATTGGTCTGTTATTTTCTTTTATTTAAATCTTTTTTTATGGTGTTGGGGAAATACTGGCCTTATATATTCATTTGTGATATTTTTAATATCCATCTATTCTTTTATCTTTTGTGGGGAGGGGGGTGGGTAGAGTTTGTATTTTCATTCCTTAAATGTTTGATTGAATTTACCAGTAAAATAATCTGGGTCTGAAGTTTTCTTTGGGAGGAGTTATTTAATTAGGTATACCATCTTTAATAGACTTGGCTACTTAGACTTTCTGTGTCTTGTCAATTTTGATAATTTTTATCTTTCGAGAAATTTGTCCATTTTGTTTAAATGTCATTATCATATTGTTTTTCATTGATGTATGAGTTTCAAGGGCTACTATAACAAAGTACCACAAACTTGGTGGCTTAAAGCAACCAAAATTTATTCTTTCACTGTTTTAGATGACAGAAATCCAAACTCCTGGTGCCAGTATGCTTCTTCGGAGACTCTGGTTGGAATCTTTCCTTGCCTCCTACTGGTTTCCATTGCTGGCTGTTGATTATTGATGTTTTTTGGCTTGCAGCTGAATCCCCCAATTTTTGCCTCTGTCATCACATGGCATCTCCCGGTGTATCTCTGTGTTTACATGCAGTTTCCTTTTCATACAAGGATACCAGTAATACTGGATTAGTCTCTATTTCCAAAGAAGATCCCATTCATAGGTGCAGGGATTAGGATTTAAATATATCTTTTTGGAAGCTACAATTCAACCCATAATAATAATATTCCATTATTTTCTGTTTACTTTTTGTAGGATCTATAATCATGTTCTTTCTTTTCTGATATTGTATTTCTGATATATTGTATGTTTCTTTCTTGACCAGTTTAGCTAGAGGTTTATATCAATTTTATTGATCTTGTAGATGAACTACATTTTCATTTCATTGATTTTTTTGTGTTTGTCCATTTTCCATCTTATTTATTTTATCTTTTATCTTTATGATTTTCTTCCTTCTATTTTGAGTTTAACTGCTTTTATTTTCCTGGCTTCATAAGTGAAATCTATTTTATCTTTCTTTTTGTATATGTAAACATTTAAAGCTATAAATTTCCCTCCAAGCATTATTTTCATACATCCCACAAATTTTGTTCTGTAATTTTTTCTTTGACCCATGTTTGAAAATTATGTTAATTTTTAAATATTTGGGGATTTTCCAGATACCTTTTTTTTGTTACTGATAGCTAATTGAATTTCTGTGTGGTCAGAGAATATGCTTCATAATTTTAATTCTTTAAAATTTGTTGGAACGTGTTATATGTCTTATTATATGGTCTATCATGATGAATATTCCATGTGCACTTGAAAACAATATGCATTTTGAAATGTTGCAATATAATGTTCTATAAATGTCAATAGGGTCAAGGTGATTAGTATACTTGTTCATATCTTCTATTGCCCTAATGTTTTTTGGTCTAATTATCAATTATTTAGAGAATGGCTTTGAAATGTCCAAATATGATTGTGACTTGTCTACTTTTTTTTTTTTTTTAGTTATGTTACCTTATGGTTCATGTAGTTTAAAGTTCTGTTCTGTCTCATCCACTAGTCTAGATGTTTTATTAGACCTTAAAAAATATCTTTGTTTTCCTTTGTTGTATCCACAGTGCCATAAAGAGTCATTCCCTTAGTGTAGACACTAAATAAGTATTTGTTCAATGAATGATGAATGAATGAATTATATCACGGCATGCTCCTGGCTACTAAAATATCACTTTCTTGGTATGTATGGGATAGCTTCTTTTCAGTGTCCATAGAAGTGATATTTTACAACTAATAAAAAGTTTTTGTACCTTTTAAACTTAAGCTTAGATTATCTTATTTGGATAGAGGAAGTAGAATGTGATAATGATTGCTCATCTCAGCACGAAGCAGGAAAGGGTGAAGCATAAAAACTGGCTTAAAAAGTTACACATAAATGTGAAAGAGTAGAATTGGGATGCTGCTCTGGTGGCAGGAGTGGGTTCATGCAGTCAGGCAAGCCTGCGAAGAATCCAGGGTATCCAATGGTCTATGTCATGGATCTCAAACTGCAGGGAACATCAGAATCACCTAGAGGGCTTGTCAAAGCACAGCTTTTTGGGACTCACTTCCAGAGTTTCTAATTCAGTAGGGCAGCAGATTGAATTGTTCTTCCCCAAAAGATATGCCCAAGTCTTCCAAGTCCTAAACCCTGGTACCTGTGTATGTGACCGTAATTAGAAAAACAGTCTTTGCAGAAGCAATGAAGGTAAGGATTTTGAGATCTTGCTGGATTATGATGGGCCCTAACTCCAATGATAAGTGTTCTTATAAGATAGGAAAAGACCCAGAGGGGACAGTCATGTAAAGAGAGGACCAGAGATTAGAGTTATGCAGCCACAGGCCAAGGAACACCCAAGGGCTGCTGGTAGCCACCAGAAGCTAGGAGAGAGGCGTGGAGCAAATTTCCTCCCTCAGAGCTCCAGAAGGAACCAACCCTGCTGATATCTTGATTTTGGACTTCTGGTCCAGAACAGTGAGAGAATAAATTTCTGTTGTTTTAAGCCACCCAGTTTGTGGTCCTTTGTTTATAGCAGCCCGAGGAATCTAGTAGGAGTTGGTGTGGGCTGGCGCTCAAGAATTTCATTCCTTAAAAGCTCACTGGTGACATGAATGTTGTCAATCCAGGATTACATTTGGAGAAACACTGCTGTAAGATGGGGAGCTTTAAAAATTAGAATTTAATCTAAATTGGGCAGAGCTATTCCAGACACCCTGTTTAATAGTCAAAGTCAGATTTGCCTTGTTTACATTTCTCTTCAATTGTAAAGCTTAGATACTATTAGTTTCGATCACTCTGAGTTTTCTTCTCTACTTTAGGACCACCCAGAAGCTTTATTCCTCTTCCTCTTAGAATTTTTTTTAAGTTAAATTTTTATTTTGAGATAATGGTGGATTCACATGAGTTGTATGAAATAATACAGAGAGACCTCTTGTACGCAAACCAGCTTCCCACATTGGTGACATCTTGTAACTCTATAGTATAATGTCACAACTTGGATATTGACATTTATAGAGTCAAGCAAGATACGAAACAGTTCCATTACCATAAGGATCCTTTTTGTTGTCCTTTTATAGCCACACCTGCTTCCCTCTCCCCACCTCTCATCCATAACTCCTTCTCAGTGTCTATAATTTTATCATTTCAGGACAGTTATGTACATGAGATCATATAGTATGTGATTGTTGGGGTTGGCCTTTTTATTCAGTGCGGTTCCCAAGAGATTCATACGTGTTGCAGGTATCAAGTTTATTCTTTTTTATTGCTGTGTAGTATCCCAGCATATGGATGCACCGAAGTTTGATCAACCATTCACCATTCACTTATTGAGGGACAGTTTTTTTCCCCCAGCATTTTTTTGTTTGTTTTTTTTACTTTTATAAATAAAGCTGCTCTAACAGGTGTAGAGGTTTTTGTGTGGCTATAACACATTTCATTTCTCTGGGATAAATGCCCAAGAGTGCAACTTCTGGATCCTATGGTAGCTACATTTTTAGATTTATAAGAATAGGCCAAACTTTTTCAGAGTTGCTATAACATTTTACATACTCACCGACAATGTATGAGTATTCATTTTATCTGCATCCTGGACTTCATTTGGTTTTGCATTACTTTTCTTTTTTAATTTTAGCCCTACTAATAGGTAGGTCATGATTTCCTTAGAATTAAAAAAAATATTAGATTTTAATTTTTTGGAGCAGTTTTAGTTTTACAGAAAAATTGAGTGAAAAGTTCAGGGTTCCCATGTTAACTCCCCCTTCCATGGTTTCTCTTATTATTATCTTGCATTAGTGTGGTATATTTATGATAATTGATGAGCTAATACTGACATTATTATTAACTGGAGTCCATAGTTTACGTTAGTTTCACTCTGTGTTTTACCTTCCATGGACTTTGGCAAATGTATAATAACATGTATCTACCATTGCACTATACAGATGCAGAATAATTTCAAAATGCCCTAAAAATCCCCTTTTCTCTACCTATTTGTCCTTCCCTCCCTCTCTCTCTAAGTCCCTGGCAAACACTGATCTTTTGACTGTCTCCATTGTTTCCCTTTTCCAGAATGTCATATAGGTGGAATCATGCAGTATTGACTTTCCAGACTGGCTTTTATTCACTTACCAATATGCATTTAAGTTTCCTCTATGCCTCTTTGTAGCTTATTAAGCTCATTTCTTTTATAGCTGAATACTATTCTATTGTATGAATATATCACAGTTTACTTATCCATTCACCTATTCAAGGACATCTTGGTTGCTTCCAAGTTTTGGGAATTATAAAGAAAATTGCTATAAACATTCATGTGCAGATTTTTCTGTGGATGTAAGTTTTCAACTCATTTGGGTAAATGGCAAGGAGCATGATTGCTAGATCATCTAGCAAGAGTATGTTTCGTTTTTAAGCAAGTGCCAAACTCTTGCAAAGTGGCTGTACCATCTTGCAGTCCCATCAGCAATGAATGAAAGCTGCTGTTGCTCAATATCCTTGTCAGCATTTGATGTTTTCAGTGTTTCGGATATTTGCCATCTAATAGGTATGTAGTGGTATCTTATTTTTGCATTAATTTGCAATTTCCTAATAACACATGATGTTGAGTGTCTTTACATTTGCTTATTTTCAGAACTTTGACTCATTTTTAAATTGAGTTGCTTGTTTTCAAAACTGTGATTCTTTTTTTTCATAGGATATATAGAATTCCTAATGGCCTTAAAAGTTAAATAATACTGTCCAAACCTGCAAAAACTTTTTATGAGTTCATTTGATCTAAACTGATGACAATGCCAGGAAGCAAGATCTCATATGGGACTGAGAATGACAGTTTTGCAGTTTCTTTTATACATTTGGAATTAAGGAAGGAAGGTAAGATAGATTACATGAAGGTGGGAGAAAACAAGGTGGGATTGGATTACAGGATAGTTGATAAGATTATGTGCTTTCTTGAGGGTGGTTATGTCTTAGAAGGAGGGGTCTGAAAGAAGGCATTTCAAAGGTGTGTCAGAGAAAGACAAATACCATATGATCTCACATGTGGAATCTAAAGAACAAAACAAACAAAACAAAACCGGACTTGTATATACAGAGATGGTTGCCAGATGGGAGGAGGGTTGGGGTGAAAAAGGGATGAGTGAAAAAAGATGAATGAAGAAATATAAATTGATAGTTACAAAATAGTCATAGGGATGTAAAGTACAGAATAGGGAATGTAGTCAATAATATTGTAATAACTACGTATGGTGTCAGATGGGTACTAGACTAGTTGGGGGATCACTTTGTAAATTATATAAATTTCTAACCCTGTGCTGTACATCTGAAACTAATATAAAATAATATTGAATGTCAACTGTAAAAAGAAACAATGGGCAGGGCTTACTTACAGCAAAGATAAACCTATTATTAAAGAAGTTGTGTGTCTGAGGAGTGACTACCCACCATGGCCAGGTCACCCTGTGAGGTTACTTTCAGTCACTGGACTTATCAGATTGATTGCGAAACCTCTTTTTCATCCACAATACCAGAAAGCATACATAATGTGTAGTAGTGATAACCTATAATATAAATATATAATAATGATAGAATAATATAAAAGAAATGTTGGCTAAGTGAGACTTAAAACTAATATCATTTGTAATGGAGACATTAGGTTATAAAAATCCAAAACCTATGTGAAGGGTGAGAATTTAAAATGCCTTATTTTTGTAACTAATGAAGTTTAACTCTAAAATAAGAGCTAACTTAATGGCCTGCAACTTTAGTTAAATCACTGTGGGAAAAGCAAACTGGTTCCAAACTCTGACTAAAAACCGGTTGTTTGATAAACTGTTTTGTGAAATATTTTGCTCTTTGCTCTAGGGATATGAGGGCAGGCCCAGGAAGTTATAAAAGGACATAGCAATGCAACTACTGGAAAGTACAATTATAGTCTTAGAGAAGTAAAAAAAAATCATAAGAATAGCAAACAAATGAAATCTAAAAACTTATATTTTAGGATAGGTTTAAGTATAAGAATAGCAATAGGTTTCGTAATAATTTTGTGTATGTTTGCTACGTAAGGCTCTTGAGGTGTTTAAAAGAGTTTGCTCGACTAACTCTTTAACTGCATTTTAAGTTTTGTGTGGTACTTAATTTGCGTAATTAAATGGAAATTGGTGTTCAAATGTTTAAGTACGCTTTAAATTCTCTGTTAGTGAATTAGCTATTTCTGTGTAATAAATTACTGTACAACTTATCTCACACTTTTTGTGGGTCAGCAGCTAGGCTTGGCTCAGAGGAGTGACAGACTCAGGGCTTCTCATAGCTACCCTCAGGGTGTGGGCTCTGGCTGGGGGTCTCATCTCAAGGCCTGGTTAGGATCTGTTTGCAAGCACTCTGTTGTGGCTGTTGGCTGGCTTCAGGTCCTCACTGGCTACCCACTGGAGACATCAATGGACTCTCCAAGGGCTTCATTCACATCATAGCAGTTGTTTCCTGTGGGTGTGTGGGAGAGATAGAGACAAAGATATAGAAACCAGCTCAGGGGCTTGGGAAGAGGATTGCAACATGGCATGAATAGCAGGAGGGGGGGATGATGTTTGGGAACCGTTTTAGAGGCTGCCTACACACTTAGATATTAATGCATTTTATAAAATAAGGATTCAAATTAGGAATATGAGTAAATATTATTTTCCATTTGCAAAAACCTTA
The DNA here is from genome assembly GCF_057876585.1 of Rhinolophus sinicus. NCBI lineage: Eukaryota > Metazoa > Chordata > Mammalia > Chiroptera > Rhinolophidae > Rhinolophus > Rhinolophus sinicus. The sequence goes on along the minus strand of NC_142501.1, from coordinate 28,198,718 downwards.
TGTCAGGTTTGCAATGATCAGTTTGCTTTCATGTATCCATATTAAACGATACATTCCTTGAGGTCGTCTTCTGTGACTCGTATTGGTCTTCAGCACTTGATAGGACAGTCACCATTTGGAAGGTGGTCCAGAAATTCAGGTTGAATAGATGAATTAATGAGTATCCTTTGAAATACATTATAAGCTTTATTTTATATAGTTACTGAGATTTTCAGAAATCCAAATAGCAAGAGTCCTTTTTGAAAATTTATAAGACTTGTGATATTTGCGGCCACTTTATATGTTTAATTTTGCTTACTAGAGTTTTTAAGGGATCTTTCTCACTTCTGATTATGTACTTTTGCTGGTAAGAATAAAATAATACATATATTCTCATAAACTGCTACTTTATGAGGGTATGTACTTTTGCACTGTGGACACCAGATGGCATTATCACACAAACCAAGCTCTAAAATCAAGGCTCTTAAAAAAAAAGTCTCTTTTATATTGTCATATAGATTTGATTGTTGGAGTATTTTATGCTTGTGGGATGAATTTTCCCCAATATAGAGCCCTTGAAATGAATACCATTCCCACATATTGACTTGGATGAATTGCTTTCTTCAGGAAGAACTGCTCCATATTACTATAGTTTATTTGCACAAGATTTCTCAATGCAGTCGTAACAATGGCCTTGGGTCTTTCAGAGAGAGTCTCTGGCTGAACAGTGTTCTTACCTACAGAATTTGTCACCAGCCACATTGCCAAAACGAACATCTTTGACAGACACATTCTTGACATTGAAGGCAACACTGTCCCCAGGTAAAGCCTCACTCAAAGCTTCATGGTGCATATTGAACAGATTTTACTTCAGTTGTAACGTTGACTGGAGCAAAAGTGACCTGCATGCCAGGTCTGAGAGCACCAATCTCCACTCGGCCCACAGGGACAGGACCAATACCACCAATTTTCTAGATATTCTGGAGGGACAGACACAAAGCCTTGTCAGTTGGATGAGTTGTTGACAGGATGCAATCCAGGGCTTCAAGCAGCATGGTTCCACTGGCACTGCCATCTTTATGGAGACTTTCCATCACTTGAACCCAGGCATGTTAGCACTTGGCTCCAGCATGTTGTCACCATTCCAAATAGAGACTGGCGCAAAAGCTACTGTGTCGGGGCTGTAGCCAATTTTCTTATTGTAGGCACTGACTTTCTTAACAATTTCCTGTATCTCTTCTGGCTGTAAGGTGGTTTGGTGGAATCCATTTTGTTAATACCAACAATTAGTTGTTTCACACTCAGCGTGTAAGCCAGAAGGGCATGCTCATGGGTCTGTCCATTTTTGGAGACACCTGCTTCAAATTCACCAACATCAGCAGCAACAATCAGGACAGCACAGTCAGCCTGAGATGTGCCTTTTTTGTCGATCCCGCCGCATTTGTAGATCAGATGACCAGTAGTGGTAGACTTGCTGGAATCTACGTGTCCAACGATGATGTTGATGTGCGTCTTTTCCTTTCTCATTTTGGGTTAGATTCAGCAGTGGTTTTCACTACACTTGTGCTCTGGCAGCAAACCTGTTGTGAAAAAGCCTTTCCTTCTAGCTCATTCTTTAAAGAGTTCTCTCTAAAATGCATAGGTATATAACTCCCCAAGTGGAGAAATGGTTAATCATATAACAAGGCTACGGTACAGTAAGTTTATTTCATTCTAATAAAAAGGATGGAGCCATAATAGGATACTGTATATGTCCATATAATATTTTAAAATAATTGTTTATTATAAGTGATATTCAAACATTAATGATTAATACTTTTTCCTTCTATCTACTTATACTTATCTGAATCCTGACCCAATTTAATGTAATCAGATTTTAAATATAGAATCAGAAACTAAACAAAATAAAAATTATTTACAATACACACGAAAAATCAATGTAAGATATTTATTAAACCCCTGCTTTCCTTACCTGAATTTACTGAGCTCTTTGAGTGAACAGTAGTGTCATAACATTCTTTTTAGTCAACCAACCTTATATTTCATATATTAAAAGACAAAAATGTGATATAGTTTTACAATTACTTATAAGACATTTTGATCTGAACTGGACATAAAAGGATAGAAAACTTGTGAGAACTGCCTATATCTGTAATATCTTGTGGGTTTCAACCACACTGGCTCAAATATACGTCAGTATATTAGTATACATATGAGGTTATACAACCCCAATGAGTTATATGTCTATTTTTGTTTATGTACAATATTTATTTCTAGCCACTTGTTGCAATACTGCACAAGATATTAATAGTCATGATTGATTATTTGTATTGTTTTGAAAATTACAACTTACGAAGAAAGTAAGGACTGGTTTGTAAGCAACTGATTATTTCCGTCAGAGATGAAACTAATTCAGTAGGGAAGGGAACTGGACTGAAATTATTTGTGTATTTTGTCTCTTAATTGTTATCATTATTATGGCTCTGGAAATAGTGAAAAAATTAGATGTGATATGTATTCTCATCTACTGTTAAGTCTTGCTGTTCTATATGGAAAACCTAGAGTGCTCCAAAATCAGAATGAGTATCTCCTTAAGGCTTTACAAGAACTAAACGTGAAACAAGGTTATTTGGAAGTGAGATAATTCTGACTTGATAATAATTCTTAGTAACAGCTTCATTCTTTTAAGTGAGAAAAGCTATGAAGCAATAAGGCCTTGTTTGTGAGGTTCTGTGGTCTCTGAGTAATAAATATTTTCTTTCCTAGGAGACTGGTGTGGACCTCTTCTGCATCACTGGGTACAACACAGAGACCACTGCTACCACCAAAGTGTGGAAATGGTTTCTCGGTTAAACGGTTCTCATCTTTGTGTCTCTTTGAATGCTACATTTTTAAAGACAGAAAGGAATAGATTAATGGTGAGATTGTATTCATTCTTTCCTTCTGGGATATGAACAAAAAGCAGGCACCACTCAAAGGAAAGGTTCAGCTGCAGATCCAAAATCAGGGAAAAAGACACTCTCTTGCTTAATTTGTTGCACGTCTTTCCTCGTGTGCTCCACTGGGGCACACTTTTCTTTTTCACCACACCACGCATGCCTTCACTGTAGAAACCTTGCATTTGTGTCCTCCCGGCTGCATTGTTCTACTTTCGGATAGAAGCATGGCTAACTGCTTCAAATCCTTCAAGTATTTATTTAGTTGTCACCCTCTTAAGGAGACCTGACCCGACAGTCCTATTTAAAATTGCAATCTGTGTCTCAGTGTCCCCCAGACACCCTCCTCTGTACCCTTAGTCCTTCTTACCCTGCGTTAATTTTTTATAGCACTTGTCACCTTTATACATACCGTTCATTTATAAATACAAGCTTGAAGAATAGGTACAGAGTTGAATAAATGATTTTCTATTAACTATTTTGTTTCTTTTTATTTAATTCCTGGTTTGAGAAATGTACAGACACTGCAGTACTGAAATTTTTTTGATGTTTTATTTATCAGTGGGCATATATAGACTGCATTATTTTTATTTTTATATATTTTTTTACTTCTCATTTGACATAAAATCCATATTTCTCTTCTCTGATGCACCTTTGCTTTAATACCCTGGTGTATTTTGGTTCCATGCAGAATATCATGAAGTTACTTGCAGTAAACCGTACTTGGCTTGGCCTGTCTTATAAACAAGAGGACAATGAATGGAAGTGGGAGTGTGGCCCCTCTCCTTCTCCTGGCCTGTAAGTTTCTAGTATGTAATTCAATTCCTTATTCCTTTTTCAATGTCTTTTGCTTAAAGAAATGAAGAAAATAGAGATGACTACTTGAGACAGAATTGAGACCTTTTTATTTCTTGCTTTTGTTATTTCATATTGTACTGGCAGCAATTTCATAAATTATAAAGCCAGTTAATTCACAATTTGTATGAAATGCCTCTAATATTAGGTGCTCTGATTACTATTTCACATAATAAATATAATGTGGGGAAGATCTCATTATATATGAATTTGGGGACATCTCTGGTATTTTATTGGGAAGAAGTTCAGAATTTTTATTCCTCAGTCAAAGAATTTGGGCCTTTTTATGGTTTCAAGTACATATTGCTAAATTGCTATCCAGAAACATTGCATTAGACAACTATAACTATATATACAGAGGGTGCCAAAAAATGTATATACATTTTAAGAAAGAAAAAAAAACTATTAAAATTGTAATGCTCAATATATACTGATAACAAAGGATGAATACAAGTCATGTTTGACTTCTGCAATTACAAGAGGTGCTCAGAGGGGTTACCATCAGCGTCCAGACACTTCTGATCATGACGAACTACTGTTTGAGCAACGTTGACTAAAGTGTCCACTTGTATACATTTTTTTGGCACCCCAGGTATATATAAGCTGTTTCAACATTCTGTGCCAATCTTATTAATATTTCAACATTTTGATAATCGATTATGTCAATTTTGTTCTCAGGTTTTACCTATTCTGCATGTCAGGTAGACTTTATTGATTACAAGTGACAAAAACAGGGTTCAATCTAGCTTGGGCATAATGGGAAAGCTTTGGGAATTATGCGTGGTTATTACATATAGTGAACAAAACTTTGAATAAACAAACCATAAGAAAGGTAGTGATACAGCTTAGCCACAGGGAAAACTGGGGCTAAGGACTTGAACTCTACCAGCACTCTGTTACTTTTCTCTGCCTATTTCTCTCAGTGTTGGTTATTTTTATTTTTTATTTATTATTTTTTGTATAAAGATGAATTCTTTCCATTTAATAGGAAACACAGATAATCACTGCTCTCAGGCCTCCTATCTTATAGCTTCTTTCATGAGAGAAATTTTTCTCATTTAGTTTCGCTTGAAAAAATAATAAGTGATACTGTGTTAAGGGAGAGCAAAGCCTTACGCAATGTGGCCACCTCAGCGAGAGCTACGTTCTCAGGATGTATGCTGTCTGACAATAGCATAGATGCCCACTACAATTATGCTCTAATTTTTCCTCTACAAATAAAAGGTGTCACAAATCAAATACATTCCTCAAGAAAGCCTAGAAATTTTAAGAAACAGTAAATGAAATAATAGTTAGCATATATTTAAAATTTACTCTGTGCCAAGTCCTATTACAAGTGATTTGCATGTGTTAATCAATTTGATTCTCAAGATGCCACTAGAAGGTAGATTGCAATATTTTATAGAAGAGAGAAGTGGTTAACTTTTCTAGCATTGTAGTAGTTGTTAGTAGTGGAGCTAGCATTTGAACTCAGACATCTTAATATTAACACCCATCTCCGGAACCACATTACCATGTATACTTTTCCTCGTACAGCTACTAAGGGAAGCATCCAGTATAAGTATAATATGCCACTTAATGGCATGTAAGATTATACTTGGAAGCCTTAGCAAACAATGAACAAAAAATTTTAATGATTCCATATTTAGTACAAAACAGTGAGGAATTCAGAAAACTATTCGGGCTTTTGCAGTTTTGCAGTAGAATTGCAGTGACAATTAAAGAACATGTTCTCTGGGAAGCACATATAAAGGACACAGCTAAGATTCGTGAATCAGAGCAGGCATTCTAGTGGATTTTAGGCCTAGAAATATATCTCAATATACTGCAGAAGTCTCAACTTGTTTTTTTTTTTGAATACATGGTAAGTCAGGTTCGTAGGGAAATAGTATTTGAGACAGAGGTTGTTTTATTAAAAAAATCCTCTTGGGATCAACACTTTGTGGGAAAGAGGGACAGGATGGGACAGAATAAGCTGTGAACTCATTACTGAACTTCAGCCAACTTCACAAAGATTTCTGGAGCTGGGAAGGTCCTTCAGAACAATCTCAAATTGGGGCGTGTGCTGCATCTTTGTATTACCCAGGCGTGAGATGCAGGTGGCCCCACAGGAAGGGTAATGATTTTGGTTGAGGCACATGTCTTAAACTGGGGACAATGTCTTTGGGCTGAGATCAAGGAGCTGTCACGTTTCAGCATTTCTAACGTCTTTGAGAGTTAGTACTGTACTCCTGAAGGGGCAGACAGCACAATATTTATGACAGAATAAAGAACTCAAACCTGAAGGATTGAATTAAAACTAGGAGGAAGAAAGTTAATTTTGTGAATAAGGCCTTGTCTGCTGGAGCCTGACCCAGCAACAGAGCTTCTACATGCCTCATGAGGATGGTCCCCCCATTCCACAAACAAGCACAAATTCAGCACATGTGCAGGGGCAGGAAACTCCTGAGCTTAGCTCCAGCAGAGTATACTTAATGAGCAAGAAGATTCGAGCACCTGACACGAGACCCACATCCTCTCTGGGGCTGTCGGTCTCAGGAATTCCTGGTTCAAGGAAGCAAATAAGGGCCCCATTGTGTGGGAGCAAGAGGCAGGCCCTCCCTCCAGGTCTGACAGGAAGCCCTCTACTCCCTGTGAGCAGGCGTTGACTAATGAATAGTGAAAAGGTCAGACTTCAGCCATGTTGTCACAGCAGAGAAGTGATCCCAGCTCTTGGCATAGCTGTTCAGGGAACACCACAGAACCCGGTCTTTCTTTTTGCTCACTTAACCCAGAAAAATGACCAGACCTGCTGTATTTCACGTTGGCCTATTAAACATACCCTTCTCAACCTCAGCTTAACACTCAAACTGACTTGCTCAGGGGTAATGAGCTTAGAGAGGCGTCAGTGCCATTGGTTGGTGCCGATCGCTCAGCTGGGATGGGTGGGCTACCAAGCCAGAGTTTGTTCCTGAACTGGAGAGACCTGGGCTGGAATTCAGACTGGGAGCTGGGTGCCTAGCCACTGCTTCCCTTTTGGCTTTCCCTCTTGGCCCCTACACTATCTCCTCAGAAAGCCTTCAAGATTAAGTTCTTTCTGTCTCAGTGTTTTTCCAATGCCCTATTGAATAACAACAACAAGATAAAATATATTTGACTCTCAGGAGTTGAAGAAGGAGGTGGTGTAACTCCTACACTCAGGAAGCAGTTACAAGTGAAATATGACCAATACAATTGAATTTATACAAAAGCTGAATATATATACAATTGAAAAATAAATAGAAAAATCATTGTGAGTAGGTGTGTGCAGCAGGTGTCTCCGTTCACACCTGTAGATTTACACCAAACACCAGCAGTGCCTGTGGCAGACTCTCTGTGGCTTCCAGGGGATGTGTAGCTTGGCCCATGACGTCAACATGGTCAGAGGTGCTGTTTACAATTTGGCTGAAAGAATGGCCTACATTATGTGTGAATTGCTTAACGGAAAAGTTTGAAATCAAGCTATTTCTGTAAATATGTGTCTTGACAACAGAAATACTACAAGGAAGATAAATTGGGGAACTTTTCAGAACAATAAAGTGAATAAGACACTAGCAGAGAAAATGAGATTGATTTAAAAATATTCACAGATATTTTAGAAAAGAGAAAGAGAGAAGACTAAACTTTCATACTTAACATACAAAGTTTACCCATGCACACGTAAGTGGAGAGGAATCTGGAAGCTTAGGGATTATGTATATGACATACAAAAATTAAATGATATTAATATTAGGTTGGTGCAAAAGAAACTGCAGTTTTTGCAATTATTTTAAATCACTATTACTTTTGCACCAACCTAATATCTATGAATTAATCGATTAACATTGATTACATTTACCAGCACAATAATACAAATATGAAATTTAGTATTGTAAAATGAATTTGCCAGAAACAAATTTAAATCTATGATTGTGTGTCAGTGACTGAAAGAGACTTTACAAATCTATTGCAAATATTAATATCTCATTCCACTAAGGAATGATGTTTTCTTAAAAAAAACACTTAATTGTATAATGGTGTATGTGTGTAGAGATTGTGGGTTTTCCTGTGTATATAATATTTTATACTTTTTCATATTCATTTTAGAAATAATATTAAAATATAAAAAATAATGTTAAAAATAAATTTGTTTCCATGTCTTTCCATGTCTTGGCCACTGTAGATAATGCTGCAGTGAAAATTGGATAAATGTTTTCAGATCTTTTTGGGTAGATACCCAGGAGAAAAATTGCTGGGTTATATGGTAATTCTATTCTTAATTTTTTAAGGAACCTCCATACTGTTTAGTGGTTACCAGAGAGTAAGGGGGGCGGGAGGGGTAGTAGAAGAGGAAAAAGGGGGTCAAATATATGGTGATGGAAGGAGAGCTGGTCTGGGTGGTGAACACACAATGTGATATATAGATGATGTATTATAGAAGTACACTTGAAACATATAATTTTACTAACCATTGCCACCCCAATAAATTTAATAAGTTAAAAAAGACATTTGTTTTTATCTCTCTCTCTCTTTTTCTGGTTGAAAGTGATTTGCTTTGAAAGTAATTTGTCTTGTTAATTAGCATTTCAATTATAGACCCAAAGAGTTATGCTTTACAAACTTGAAATTTCCTGTGCACAGAGATGAGATTTATGGGGAATTAATATAAAAAAACTATTTACTCTACTAAATGTTTGTATTTAATGCTGTGTTTAATGTTAAGCTTTTTGATTTTACTTTCCATTTTTGTAAAATAGATTTTTCTAAATTCCTTTAGCCTAGCAGAAGTGAGTGTGTACCAGATACAAAATCAACTCAGATTCATTGAGAAACAAAGGGGAACTACAAGACCAAGTTCCTAAAAGCTCTGGCTGGCAAGATTTTCTTAAACATGTAGCTTAAAATCTAGCTAAATTCTAGAAAATTTTCTAACACATGGTTGTAGAATTTTGCTTTTCAATTCTTAGGTGTGTATAAATTTGGGAAGTTTGGAAAAAATCTTTAGACTTTTAAAGGAGTAATAATAAAAGATGCAAAAAATATTATAAAAGAATAGGGTATGCTTTCATAAGTTCAGAGTAAAAATGCAAAGTGTTCTATTTTCTAATCAATTAAGGGTAAATTTTTGCATACCTTTGAATGATTGTGTTAGAACACAGTAAAGTAGGCAATTTAGTTCAATATAAAGTTCAATTTGAACTCTACTGGTATTTCAATTGGATATAGTCTTATTATTGGGAAATTTAGTCACTTGCTGACATTTATTTGAAAAAGAAAATCTTAATTGTTGAAATATATTTGTTATAGGACTTGGAATTTATAGACCTAACTACATGTTATATTAATTTACATGCTCATAGATCGAAGAACTTTTGTGGAATTTTCTGTTTGCTATTTTTAATCATGAAATATTTCAAGGAGTTTAGCAAGATTTTAATTGGGGTATATTTGAAAGTAATGTGTTCATTGCTATATTTAATTAATTTAATTTATACTGTTGTATTTAGCAAGTATTCTAACTTAGAACCTTTATCTCTGTTCTGAGACAGACTTAGAAGATAAGAAGCGATGAAGATTTGTTTTCTTTGTCTAGAAACAGAACTGAACAGAACAGATTCCAAGCTGGAGTCCAGGTCTTCTTTATTTGGAGACTTTAAGAGCTAAGTCAAATACATGGTGATGGAAGGAGAACTGACTGGGTGGTGAGCACACGATGCAATCCTAGGCCCCAGCTCCTGTGGTCCCTCCTCCCTCACAATGGACCCTCCTCTTTCCTCCCCTCCTCTTTGTCCTCCTCCACACCCCCCATCTCTTTTTGCCATACCTAGTTTCGGTTATTTCTCAGAGTAGTATTTCACATCTTTCAGCTCCAATTCTGAGACAACTGAAAGTAAATAACAGCAAACATATTATTTAAAAACCTTTGGTGGGAAAGACTCTTAATTAACAATTCTAGAAAAAAATTGATTTTATTACTATCAGACTTCATCGTATGTTTTATATATATAACAAATTATGTAATTTATATTTTTCATATTTTAATAAATAAAGGGCATTTTCCCCCATAAACCTAATTATATGTATCTCACTAACACAGAATGAGCTATATTGGTAAATAAATGGCTTTTTCTTAGAAATATATATAGAGGAATTATTTTAAAGCCATTGAATATACATTATTTTTATTGCTTTTAATGACTATAATATTCTGTGGTACGCAATGCATATTTAAACATTTCCCTTTGAAAGACATCAATCACTGACATCTGAAAATCTTATTATGGACTTTTGACTTTGGTATGAGAAATTTATGCACAGAACAAATCTGTGGATTTGTACACTCAAACCTTTGTAAATAACCCTTAAAACACACATTTGCCAATCTTATCATATGAGCACATTAATTTTGCCAATACAATGGCCAAAGCTTACTTAAATTGCATTTCACTTATTATCAGTGAGAATTTAGCATTTTTTCACATTTTAATCAATTTGTGTGTGTGTGTGTGTATGTGTGTGTGTGTGTATGGTGTGTGTGTGTGTGTGTTAGTGTTATGTTTATTCACACTTTTTGCCCTTTGTGAAGGTTGGCTCTGATGTTAGTAAGAATGACCCATTCAATTAAAGAAGAATGATGTGGCCAGAGCAAAGAGATGGGGGCGAGTGTAGTGTCAGGTGCAGCTGAGAAGACAGGGCCAGAACAGAGGCAGCTTTAGGATCATTTTTTATTTAAAATAGGATAGAACTTGTAATTGACATAGATGTGCAGAGAATGAGATAAGTAGAACTTCAGATTTCTTTCTCTTTTACACCATGAAAAAAATAGTGACTTTTACTAATATAAGAGCATGTTTGGAAAGATTATGTTGCTTACTTTTTTTATTTTGGAGGTATGGAGTTTTATATTTTTATGTAGTTGTTAATATATGGGGTATTAAGAAATGTTAATTTACAAGGAAATAAATGAGCTGACACCTGGAGATATATATATATATATATATATATATATATATATATATACACACACATATATATCATATATATAAGTATATATATGTTATATAAATATATATTGCATATATATAAATATATATATATATATATATATATATATATATATATTTGTTATAGATGGTAATTGAAAAATGAGTGCAAAGAGGCCAAGAAAATATAGAATAAAGAAAGAGGTGTTTAAGAAGAAGGGAGTGACATACAGTGTTGCATGCTATTAAGAGCACAATTAAAAGAGAAATTAAAAGGTCTACTTAGTGAAGTGAAATCACTATGACCAAAAAGAGAGTCGATGCCATGGAGTCATTGGGGAAGGGGCCAGGTTGTAATGGCTTGAGTAGTGAGGGTAAAATGTAAGAAATGGAGATGAAATGCAGACAGCACTTTGTTAACTTTTCCTTTTACAAGAGTGATAGAGAGTGAGGACAGTATAAGCTGCTGGGAAGGATATTACTAAGAAAACACTGAGTATTCAAAAGGAAAGAGGAGTGATTAATAGTGTATGAATCTTGGGTGGCAGGAGTGTATGACTAATACAGATGACATTGGCCTTATGGAAGAGGAAGAAGAGCACATCTTTCTAACAGAAGAGAAGATGCATGTATATATAGGGAGAAAGCTGAGAGATTTTCAGTTTGATAAGCTGGTGGCTTTTATTTCTCTGTGATGTAGGTCATCTTCTGAGAAGAAGAGGGGATGTGGAAGAGTCAGAGATTTGTTAAGAATAGATAATGTGTGATAAGATTAATTTTAGAGAATGTGAAAGAGTGGTGAGCTGAAAAAAGTAACAGGGCTCCTAGCAGCATGAAATCTATTTCGTGTTGGTGACAATGAATTTATATTGCAATACATCTGAACTGTTCTAAAAGCACTTGGCTTCTCAGACACTGACAGAAAGAAACAGAAAATTAATTTCATGTATAGGAAAATAATTTTGTTAAACATTGGGACCAAAAGAGGTTCAAGGGAGTTCGTGCATTGGCAGAAACATATGGAATCAAGCCAGACACGGAGAAAGCTGAAGGAGGAAACAGATGGACCGATAAGACAAAGTAGAGTTGGAGACAGGGCTAGAGAGGCTAATGTGATCAAAGCATTTTCATGTTGGAAAGAGATGAATGAGCAAGCTAGAAAGGTCAGGGTGTTTGTGGAGGGTAGTAGGCTTTAATAACACATTTTTGAGAGGAAACATTTAAAAGTATGACAAAGACCAAAGTGTTCCCATGGGAATGGTTTGCTGAGGCAGAGTGGAGAAGTCACTTGGAGATGCAGAGGCAAAGAGACTGAGTGGCCAAGATGTGGGAGGATGGTTGATGCATTGGAAAGTTGTGATTGATCGTCACTGGTGAATAAGAAGGCTGCTGGGGAGGATATAGATGACAGTGAGAAGGTGGAAATGAACTTTAATGGGACTCATATATAAGTGGGAGAGGTTTGAGGAGGTGCTATCAGTACTATGGTTTTGAATTATTAGGTACACACTAACAAGAGAGACAAACCTGGACATTTATAGTAAAATGACTTTATACTCACAAGCTGATGACTAGTGAAGTCAAATTATATAGTTATTTATTATAACATAGCAGATTGTATTATACTATATTATAGGCTATAATAAACAAAATGTAAACATCATGCTATGGATTGTGATATCAACTATCACTAAGAATTATTTACCATAATTTAGCCATAAGTAAAGCCAAAAATATAATTTCTATTCTGACAAATCTATATACTTTTCTATTTATCCTATGGTACTCTTGTTCCATATAATGTCTTATACAGTATGCAATTTGGTTTAGTTTCCTTTTCCTTTAAGGCCTCAGACTTGATTGGGGGTATTCCCATTAAGAAGTCTTTAAATTTAATAGTTTTCTCATACATATTAAGTTGAAAGTTCTCAACAAGACAAATAATAACAATTGTTGGAGAGGCTGTGGAGGAAAAGTAACCTTCATACACTGCTGGTGGGAATGTAAATTAGTGCAGTCACTATGAAAACAGTATGGAAGTTCCTTAAAAAATTAAGACTAGAATTACCATATGACCCAGCAACCCCTCTTGTGGGTATCTACCCCAAAAATCTGAAAACACTTATTTGTAAAGATACATGTACCCCTATGTTCATTGCAGCATTATTCATAGTGCTCAAGACATGGAAACAACCAAAGTGACCCTCAATAGATGATTGGATAAAGAGGATGTGGTACATACATAATTGTACAATGGAATATTACTCAGCCATAAGGAAAAATGAAATATTGCCATTTGCAACAACATAGATGGATCTTGAGATTATCAAGCTAAGCAAAATTAGTCAGACAGAAAAAGTCGAGAACCATATTGACTTCACTCATATGTGTGATATAAAACTAAAAGTAACAAACAAGCAAGAAAAACAAACAAGCAAAAACTCATAGACACAGACAACAGTTTAGTGGTTACTAGAAGGTTAGGAGGGAGGATGGTAGAAGAGGGAAAAGTGGTCAAACATATGGTGATGGAAGGAGAACTGACTCTGGGTGGTGAGCACACAATGTGATATACAGATGATGTATTATAGAAATGTACACTTTAAAACTATGTAATTTTACTATCCAATATCACCCCAATTAATTTAATAAAAATTAAAAAAATAAATTAATCGATTCAAAGGCACTCAGATGTTTACTGAGCATGTAATATGTGCTAGACAAACAGTGAATAAGAAGAATGATCCAGGATCTACTCCTGAATCCATTCAACAAATATGTGTTAAGCACCATTTACATGACAGGTAGTCTGCTAGGTACTAGGGATACAGCATTGAAAAGAAGGCTATAAACCAATTCTCAGAGGATGAGAAGGATCTCCATGAGAAAAACAGGAGCGGAGGAAGTGATATTTGAGTCAGTCTTATTTGATCAGTTTGTAGTAGAAAGGAAGAAACCTGAGGCAGGAAGAAAATATATGCGCCAATGAAAAAAGGTAGTTATTAATAAAATGTGTTTGCATGACAATGGACAACTATCCTGACTATAGCCAACGGCCTATACTGAGTAGAAGTGGAACGTAAAGTTGGAGGTAAATTGAAAAAAAATTGAAAGCTCTGTAATGTATCTAATAGTTTTCAAAATATGAAAGGTTACGGCATACTAAAGCAACATTTTTCACTCCCTGATGGTATTTTGTGGGGGAGGCAAATGACAAATAGTAGTTACATAAGAACTTTCTTTGTAGTTTTCCACGCATGCTTTAATTAACAAAATGTCATAAGTCATTATTGGATTATTTTTTATCTAAAATCTTGCCTGGAAGTTCTTCAATGAGATTATCCACTGTATAACAGCATTAATTCTAGTCAGCCACAATTTTACATTGTTTCAAACTTATAATTCTTCTACAAAATTTCATTACTTGTAAGAACTACAGAGACTTCTTTTCCATGTTATTTTTAAATTATTTGATAATAATTCTTGATGTTAGCCTTTAATTCAGTTCAGTCCTACTCAGTCCCACAGATATTTTTTATGGGCCTGCTCTGGAGTTATAGGACATGTAAAGATGAAGAAGCAATAACTACTTAGCTTCAAAGAATTTACAGAATTTGTTAGAGCAAAGACAGGTTATAGAAAAAAATTAAGAGTATTTCAGAGGTAAAACTTATAATACTTCATGAGTAATTGAATGTTGGAGGTAAAGTTGGAAAATGAATAGAATATTACAAAAAAGGTTTCTTTTTTTTTAAATTTATTTTTTAAATTTAATGGGGTGACAATTGTTAGTAAAATTACATAGATTTCAGGTGTACAATTCTCTAGCTTAAGTGTTTGGGTGGTTAGTCATCTTACCCATCTTAAGAAAAATAATGATTAACCCAGTAAAAGTCCGATCTTATACATCATTTGAATTGTATCTTGATAGCTCAGAGCAAAATGACTGTAACAAAATTGGATTTAGAAGGATGGATGTACAGGGAGAGGTTGGAAAAGGTTGTGCAGGACTTTTGTGAGTAGGTAAGGCTGCTTATGGAGATGATGTGGGTGACAATTCTATCGTAGAGAAAGTTTATTTCTCTATGAATAGAGAAAGACCAAAGAAAGGTATACGTGAATACATGTCTAGAGAGAAGGAGAAAAAGAAACTGTCAAATTAAAAACACAAAATGCAATGCACATGTAGATGATGTATTATAGAATTGTACACTTGAAACCTATATAATTTTACTAACCCATGTCACCCCAATAAATGTTATAAAAATTAAAAAAATAGTAGTCTAGTAAAGTGCAAGTGGAAAATTATATCCTCAGATTTAGCAATTGGGATTTTTGTTTGATTAGGGAGAAAGGCACTATAAGTTACAACTAAGAGTTAAGGTGGTGAAAAAACTGTAGCATGGGATAAAATGAGTCCAGAAAATTTTTCACAATTTTGGCTGAAAACAGTAACATAGGAAAATTGTCAATAAAAAGCAGAACACCATGAAGCAAAACAAGGGATTATATTAAATTTTGTGAGATTTGAGCCCATGTATAGACTAATATGATAAAGCTTATAGAAAGCGATGATGAAGATACTGGCAATAAGGCAGAAATTTCCTTGTAGGGAATAAATAAATATTTTAGAGGAGACTAGGTGGCGTGGAATAAAGAGAACATAAAAAAAAGGTTTTGACTTTGGCCACAGAGAAATTGCTCATCCATTGAAACAAAAGGAAAGTAATGACATTGAGGTATAAATACATGAATAACATGTATAAATATGCAGGTATGGGTGTGGGCAAGTTAAGGGAATTCATGGTCTCACCTTCACTGGTAAAAGAAGAAATGTCTATCTTGATGTTTGACTAGAGACTCAGAGAGGCTTGATCTATATCTATATCTATATTATCTATATCTATATCTATATCATCTGTATCTATGTATATATCTATACCTATATCCATACCTATATCCATATCCATATCCAGATCCAGATCCATATCCATATCCATCTAGTCAAGGAGGCACTTTGGGAAGAAATTGACCAAAATGAAGAAGATTGAACATGTTAATGTTTAGCCACCTCGCTGTCAAATCTTAAAACTTGA
Source organism: Rhinolophus sinicus (assembly GCF_057876585.1). Taxonomy (NCBI): domain Eukaryota; kingdom Metazoa; phylum Chordata; class Mammalia; order Chiroptera; family Rhinolophidae; genus Rhinolophus; species Rhinolophus sinicus. The sequence continues at coordinate 28,182,872 of NC_142501.1, read as the reverse complement.
AGGTAAAGTTTAAATCCTCATGCTTTCTCATTTTAACACATTTAAATAATCGCAAAGCATCATACATTCAAACCAACCTTCTTCTCTCCTTTTTGATTGAGGTCCATCTGTTTTCTTCAAGATTACTGCAAGAGAGTCCCAAAAGGTCTCTCATCTACTGCTCTAGACCTTTTTCAATCTTTTATTTATGTTTCAAGAAAAACGATCATGGCTTTTTAAAATAAGTCCCTGGAAAGTTTTCCTATTTGTCTTAAAATAGTCCTGTAGTCTTACAAGATATGACTCTTGCCTATCCATCCACCTCCACTCTCTTCTTTGCTCTCTGAGTTCAGTCTGACTATAATTTCAGTTCCATGAATACATCAAGTTTACTGTCACCTAGGAGCCTTTACAGTTGCTGCCTCTGTGAGTTGAAGACTCCCTCAAAAGTCTCTCACGTTTCAAAAAATAATTAATTCTTACTTTTCTCCAACTTGCAGTGCAATATCTTTTTTAATAGAAACATGTCCTATTCTTGTAGATATAGGTTAAAACTTGGCAAACATACCTGTATTTCTTTGGTAAAATTTATGACAATTATTATCTCAACATAGAGAAAAATGTATTTTACTTCCCCCTTGACTAACAAATTGATTGATTGATTAATGAATATTAATATTCACGTGGAATTTAGAAATCAATATTTTTATTTGCATGGCATATTTTTATTTAAATGACAATTTTTTCTTTAGGTGTATTTAGTTTTGCAGTTTACTAGCCAGCAGAATATATTTTCGGATTATGTAGAGCTAATAGTTTGCAGAACCCTAGACAACTTTTGCTCAAAGATGATGGTGAGGGTGGTTCAGGTGACATACCTTGGGCAAAAGCCAACATCCATTCATGATAATAACTCTTATTCATGATAGCATCCATTCATGATAGCAAACTAGGAATAGAGGAGAACTTCTTTAACTTAATAATGAACATTTACAAAAAAAAACCTTCTATAACTAACATCATACTTAATGGTGAAAAACTAGCTTTCCTTCTAATATTAAGAATAATGCAAGAATGTTTCCTCTCACTACTATTTTCTTTCACATCATACTGGAAACCCTGGCTAATGAAATAAGACAAGACAAGAAAAAAAAAAATGTATACCAATTGGAAAGGAATAAATAAAACTGTCTTTGTTAGTAGATAGCATGATCATATATGTAGAAAATCTGAAAGAAATGGCCAGAAAGTAATCCTGAAAATAATAAGTGATTATAGCAAGGCTGTAGGATGAAGGTTAATACACAAAAGTCGATTGCTTACCCATATGTCAGCAAGATACAAGTGGAATTTGAAATTAAAAACACAATACCACTTATGTTAGCAATGTAAAAAATGAAATACTTAGGTATAAATCTCATAAAATATGTACAAATTCTACATAAGGAAAACTATGAAACTCTGATGAAAGATATTAAAGAACTAAATAAATGGAGAGACATTACATGTTCATGGACAGGAAGACTCAATATTGTTGAGGTGTTAGTTCTTTCCAACTTGATTTATGGATTTAATATGATTACACTCATAATACTAGTGTTATTTTATGGATATTAACAAACTGATTCTAAAGTTTATATGAAGAGGCAAAAGACTCAGAATAGCCAACACAATATTGAAGGAGAAGAACATAGAGAACTAATACAACTCAACTTCAAGACTTACTATCAAGTTATAGTTATTAGAACAATGTGAAAGAATAGACAATTAGATCAATGGAATAAAATTGACAGCCCAGAAATAAATTCACAGAAATATATTCAACTGAGCAAAGGCAGTATATGAAGAAAATATAGTTATTTTTTTTTTAAAACAAGTGGTGCTGAATGAAACAAATGGACATCTACATACAAAAAACATTAATTTAGATACAGTCCTTATATCCTTCACAAATGTTAACTCAAAATGGATCATATACCTAAATGTAAAATGCAATACTATAAAACTCCTAGAAAATAACACAGGAGAACATTTAAATGACCTTGGGTATGGTAACTACTTTTTAAAATATAACACCAAAGGCATAATCCAGGAAAGACATAATTAATAAGCTGGATTTCATTAAAATTAATAATTTGCATTTTGCAAAATATACTGTTAAGAGAATTAAAAGACACAGACAGGGAGAAATTATTGGCAAAAAGCAGGTCTGATAAATGACTATTATCCAATATATACAAATAACTCCTAAAAGTCAACAATAAGAAAACAAACAACCTGAATAAAAAATGGGCCAAAGATCTTAACAGACACCTCATCAAAGAAGATATACATATGGCAAGTAAACAAATGAAAAGATGCTCCACATCATATTGCCATCAGGGAAATGCAAAATAAAGCAACAAATTATCATACACCTGTTAAAATGGCCCAAATCAGACTCATAACATTAATGCTGGTGAAGATATGGTATGTCAAAGCAAAATGCAAATCAGTACAGTACTGGAAGACAGTTTGGCAGTTTCCTACAAAATTAAACATACGCTTACCATATCATCCAGCAACTGCACCTTTGGTATTTATTCAAATAAGTTGGAAATTATGTCCACACAAATACTGCTCACAGATGTTCATAGCAGCTTTACTCATAATTGCCCAAACTTGGAAGCAACCAAGGTGTCCTTTAGAAGGTAAATGGATAAACTGTTGTACATCTAGACAATGAAATACTATTCAGAGCTAAAAGTTAATGAGCTGTTAAGCCATGAACAGAGATAGAGAAACTTTAAATGCGTAGTACTAAGTGAAAGAAGCCAATCTGAAAAGGCTACATATTTTATGATTCCAAATACATTACATTCTGGAAAAGGCCAAATTATGGATGTGGTAAAAAGATCAAGATTTGCCCGGTGTTTGGGAATAGGGAGATTGAATAGGGAGAGCCCAGAGTGTTTTTAAGGCAATAAAACTATTCCGTATCTTGCTATAGTTGGGGATGTATGTCATTATACAATACATTTGTCAAAACCCATAAATTGTATAACACTAAGATTGAACACAACACTATATGGATGTGAGTGATAATTATGCATCAATGTAGGTTTATCATTTGTAACAAATGTACCTGTCTGGTGTGGGATATTGACAGTAAGGGGGTTAGAGGAGGGGGGTACATGAAGATTGGAGCTCTGTACTTTTAGTTCAGTTTCTCCTGTGAATCTAAAACTGCTTTAAAAAATAATGTTTATTTAAAAGGAAAATAAAAAGATTGTCAAAAAAGAGGGAGGATAGCTTCAGAGGTGGCATAGTTTTTGAATTTCCCCAAATTTCCTGACAAAATTATATAGAGTAACTAGGAAAGAAACATTTTAAACAACTCTAGATAAGAAAATATATCTACAATCCTAGAATGTCAGTGGGTGTAGCCAGATCATCACAGCTTTGAGAACTAGAGGGGATTTATATGGCTGTGGACCCTGAAGTCAACAAGTACTTATGATGTGGACACCTCACTCAGAGTGGAGAAATTGTCTAAACTGGGAGGGGCTTTACAGGCTCCAATCTGTTGTTGAGGACAAGGGGGCTGAGATAAGATCGGAAAATGTTGAGGTTATCTGAGTCCTCAAGGCTCTCAGAAGCACCCAGACAGCATAGAGCCTATACACAGAACTAGCAGGAACAGGACATGAATTGATCTGGCAAGCACTCTTTGGGTAAAGGACAAAGAATCAGATATTAAGGAAGGATGTACCACAGGATACACATATAGAAAAAATGAGAGAGGAGTAACTAAAACACAGAGCCCACATTTTTAAATGTCATGGCAGCAATGAAAAAGGAAACCCTAGAGCCATGAAGTTAAGTTATCCTTGCCTCACAAATCTTCCTTTAAAAGTCCAATAAAACCTATCACACAGAGTAGGATTATGGTAAAACCTCATTCAGGATATTGTAAGGGACTATAATAGAATAGTGATTTGACTACTGGAGAAAATGACATACAGATTTGATACTTATAGAAAATGACATACATATCAGAAAAATATGGCCATAAAGCAGATGAAAACTATAATCTAATATTTCAAAATGAACTATAGGAAATTCAAAAGTATGTAAACTATAAAAGACATAGTAAATCAGACTTAGGAAAGCTCGTAGATGAGATGGCTAGAAATAAAAGGCATACAAAAATTCTTAAAGAACTCTGGAGAAAATTAGGAATCAAAGAAACAAATATTTCAGAAAGAGATTAACATGGAAAGCATTCTAAGGAAAACAAGATACAAAAGGGAAAAGTGAAAAAAAAATCAAACAGAAATGAAGAAGGAAATATAAATGAATGAGAGTCACACTTACACATATATATAAGAATCAAGGAAGATCTAAAAGAAATACAGTAAGAAAAAAATAAATTAAACAAATATTAAAAACTATAATTCAAGAAAACTTTTCTCAAATAAGACTTAAGCTGATGTATTAAAAGTACTCTCTATGTAAATGTGACAATCAACCCAGAATAGCCAATATTGAGTCATATTCTAATAAAAACGTTGGATTTTAGAGAAAAAAAAGTTTTGAGCATTCAGGCAAAAATATCAAGTTAATTATAAGAGAATAAAAATTAGACTGGCATTAGACTTATTTGAGAGAAGCATTTTATGCTAGAAGGTAATAAAATAACACATTTAAGATAGAAAAAAATCTGCTAGCCACGGATTTTCTGCTAGCTAAACTGACAAATAAAGGCTACATAAATACTCTTAAAATATGTCAGAACTTGGAATTTGTTCCTTTAAGTCCTTCTTTAGTCTTAACAAAAAACTGGAAAAGTTTTAGTAGGACTATTGGTGGACATTGAATATGTTTGACAAAAGAACTAAGATTAAATCATGGGGATAGGATGACAGAATAGTATCAATCATTATGTGCTCTGATGATTAAAAAATTGAGGGACAAGGAGGAAAGTATATGAACTGTATAATTATAGGTAATTATTTATTTATTTTAATTTTTATTAAATATATAGGGTGACAGTGGTTAATAAAATTTCATAGGTTTCAAGTGTACAATTCTGTAATGCATCATCTATATATCACATTGTGTGCCCACCACCCTGGGTCAGTTCTCCTTCCATCAACTTATGTTTGACCTCCGTTACCTTTTTCTACCTTTCCTTTCCCCTTATCTGCTGGTAACCACTAAACTGTTGTCTGTGTCTATGAATTTTTGTTTGTTTCTTTGTCCTGTTCATTTGTAGCTTTCAGTTTTATATCCCACATATGAATGAAATCACATGGTTCTCGATTTTTTCTGTCTGACTTTTTTTTTTCTTTTGGAAGGAGGTAGAAGAGGATCTGTCTAACTTATTTCACTTAGCATGATAATCTCAAGATCCATCCAGGTTGTTGCAATGGCAGTATTTCATCTTTTCTTATCACTGAGTAATATTCCATTGTATGTATGTACCACCTCTTCTTTATCCAATAATCTCTCGAAGAAAACTTTGGTTGTTTCCATGTCTTGGCCACCATGAATAATGCTGCAATGAACATAAGGGTGTGTATATCTTAACAAATAAATGTTTTCAGAATTTTTAGTATATGTGCTCCCGAAGCAAGCACATATTTTCAGAATTTTTGGGTTGATACCCTGAAGAGGGGTTGCTGAGTCCCACTCTTACTGTTTTCTTCCATGTACTTTATTTTGTTTTAATTTGCTCTTCAGTTTTCATTTCTCATGATGCGTGCTCAGGTATTGATATTCTCCTTTTTCCCCCTCATATATATATATATATATATATATATATATATATATATATATATTTAAGAAAATAAATTTTACAATGAATTCATATGATGTTGCATTTTCATTGTAATTCATATAAAATTATGAACATGCATTACGATTTCTAATCTGTCCATATTTTTTTATCAGTATATTACTGAGTTAAAATCATATAAGGATTTTCTAGAAACTTTTAGTGATTTTTATTTAATGTACACTGCGGTTAGATAATTTGTTGTGATGATAAAAAGGGTCTACATCAATTGCTAAAATATGGCTAATATAACCAAGGAATCAATTTTTAAATTGTATTTATTTTTAATGACTTAAAATTAATATAACTTTAGTGTAGCAATTTTCTACTGGTTTGTATTACGTGAAATACATTTTCTTTTTACAATTATTTTCCTTTATGTTTATATTAAAGTTGTGTCTCGGAAATATGAATGAATAAAAATGTGATATATATATATATATTATTCCATTAAATAATATATATATATATATATATATATAATGTCATTCCATTACATATATATGTAATGTTATTCCATTACATGCATACATACACACATATATTACATATATATGCATACATACATATATATGTATGCATGTAATGGAATAACATACTGCCTTAAAAAACAAAGAAATCCTGTCATTTGCAACAACATGGATGACACTGGAAGGCATGTTTCATATTTGCATTTAAGATTATTTTATTTATATTTAATATAATTACTTGTTTGGGTCTATCATTTAGTATTTTCTTCTATTTGTAACTACAAATATACATTTTTTTCTTTTATCATCTTTAGGATTAAATATTTTTTATTTTTCTACTTCCCGCTATAAAAGGTTGTTAATTCAATACGCCTTAAGTATACTTTCAGTAGTTCTGTATATTTCATTATATTCTTTTCTTATTAAATATAACAAATTACTACTTTTACCAATTCTCAAACAGCAGAAATATCTTACTATCCTCTTTTGTTATATTCTGCTTGTTAGCCCGTTTGCTTATTTTACAATATGTTTTTCAACTGGAATCTTTATCATTAATATTTTAACTAGTTACATACATTTATATATATGTACATATATATAGATCTATGTATCTATCTATCTATCTATCTATCTATCTATCTATCTATCTATCTATCTATCTATCCTCAATTTTATTTTCTTTAACTCTTTCCATCATTCTGTGTCTCCAAGCTTTCATCTGGCCAAGTTTTTCTTCTGTTTGAAGAAAATCCTTTAATATTTCCTTAAAGACACTTAGTAACAAATTCTCTTTTTAATTTATTCCTTAAAGATGACTTTATTTTCCCATCATATTGGAAGGATATTTTGACTAGATATTAAATTCTGTTTTAGCCATTTCTCCCAGGACACTGGATTCTGCTATTATAAGCAATAGTCAGTCATATATGTTCATGCTATATATACTAAATATATTGTTAATATTTCTTAATAATATATTTATATGTCATTATAATATAGAGGGTGCCAAAATAATGTATGCACATTTTAAGAAAGGAAAAAAAACTGCATTTAAATTGTAATACTCAATATATACCGATAACAAATGATGAATACAAGTCATGTGTATACATTTTTTTGGCACCCCTGGTAATTATATTAATATTATACTATCAATTTAAGAGAGAGAGAATTATATACAGAGAGTTATATCATGTAAAATAAATTCCAACTACTCCATGTTTTTGGTGGTTTTTATCTTTAGTCATACATACCCGAGGTACCAAGAAACTGTATACACATGACTTGTATTCATCTTTTCTTATCGGTATATTGAGTATTACATTTTAACACAGTTTTTTCCTTTCATAAAATGTATATACATTTTTTGGCACCCTCTGTACATCTCAAGGGAAATTATATGATTTTCAATTGACTTTGAGATATTTTTGTTGTGTCTTTATATTGTCTGATCATCATTGTCATTAAGTGTAAATGCCAGAAGAATCAACCCATATTATTGCATATAATCAAGTGTATGATGTATATCATTATTTAAATCAAAATATCAAAGTGGATGTCTGTAGAAATAGTGGACATAAGTATCTTCAATTTTAAGAGAGCAATAGCGAGCCTCACGTTATTTGGCATTGTCAAGAAATGATTTCATTGTATTAATTCTCTAATTTGTGTAATAGCAACAGTAGAGCAAGAATATTATTAATTTACTTCATGAAAATATAATAAATGGAAAATACAATTATTTCTAATAAATAGAAATGCATACAACCATACATACATATGATTATTTAGTTTATGAAAAATAATAAAACATAATTAATAGATGTACACATATAGCAAGCTAGCCTTAGCAACTGTTATTAATGTCACGAATATTAGTTTTGATTCCAGAGACAGAACTAAGGCTTTAAATGCCATTTTTCTAGATGTAAGATAACTTAATATTTGGTTTTGAATCTCAACTCAATTTCTTACAGGCTGCATGGACGTGAATATTCTTAGGAATGATGGGGAATAAACATTCTACCCTTTCTTGACACAAGATGAAAAATGATTTAAAAATTACATTTTATACACTATAGATATTTTGAATTAAAAAATTTGTATTTGATGTCCCTGTGTCATTTATCTTGTGATTCAAGTCTTCTTTTTTGGCCCTTCACATTAGTTAAGTGACTTTTTTTCCCCTTAATTACCTTTTCTCTTTTTAAATTAAATTTATTGGGGTGACAATGGTTAGTAAAATTATGTAGGTTTCAGGTGTATAGCTCTATAATACATCATCTATATATCATATTGTGTGCCCACCAGCCAGAGTCAGTTCTCCTTCCATTACCATATATTTGACTCTCTTTACCCTTTTCTACCATCCCCCCCCTCATCCTCTGGTAACCACTAAATGGTTGTATGTGTCTATGAGTTTTTGTTTCTTAGATTGTCATATTCCTTTGTTGCTTTTAGTTTTATATCCCACATATGAGTGAAATCATATGGTTCTTGACTTTCTCTGACTTATTTTACTTAGCATAATAATCTCAAGATCCATTCTTGTTGTTGCAAATGGCAGTATTTTATACTTCTCATGGCAAAGTAATATTCCATTGTGTATGTATACCACATCTTCTTTATCCAATCATCTATTGAAGGACATATTCTCTAAACACAAGGCTTTTAAATTGGGTATCCACTGAAAAAAGAAAGCTGGAAAAACCACAAATATGTGGAGATTAAACAACGGTCTATTAAAGAACAACTGGATCAAAAAAGAAATAAAAGGAGAGATCAAAAGATCCATAGAAACAAATGAGAATGAAAATACATCCTATCAAAATTATTGGGATGCAGCAAAAGCAGTAGTAAGAGGGAAATTTATATAATTACAGGCCTATCTCAAACAAACAAAAAAAATCCCAGATAGACAATCTAGCATTACACCTTAAAGAACTAGAAAAAGAAGAACAAATGAAACCCAAAGTCAGCAGAAGGAAGGAAATAATAAAAAGCAGAGCAAAACCAAATGAAATAGAGAAGAAAAAGGCAATAGAAAAAATTAATACCACAAAGAGCTGGTTCTATGAAAAGATTAATAAAATTGACAAACCCTTGGCTAGACTCACTAAGATAAAGAGAGTGAAAACAAATAAACAAAATCAGAAATGAGAGAGGAGAAGTTACCACGAATACCACAGAAATACAGGGATTATACAACAATACTATGATGGACTATATGCTACTAAATTACATCTTCTTGTGCTACATAGTTTGACTTGGGATTTGTCATTTACGCCAAATATTCCTAGTAAAATACAGACAAATAGTCATGATTGGAAGATGAATTAATGAATAATATTATGAGTAGTTATTTAGTATTTCCATGTCAGGCATAGTTCAATATTATATACATTTTATCCTTCCAAGGGATATTTATTTTTATCAGAGGAAGTCTGCAGATTAAATTAGTTATTTAAAAAGAATAAAATTTAAGGCAAGTACTAGAACAGGCAAATAGGTATGCAATTTTGGGAATGATGGACTTTGTGCCAGGTACAATATAGTTAGGAATATAGTAATTTATCAGAATAATTATTGAGTAATATTATTAAATACTTGTTGATAATGTGATTATGACTTGCAGATTTTTTTCCACAATAATACAAATAAAATAATATGAATATAAATAATAATATGAAAAGAAGTATTTAATGCCAACATTTAGCAACCTAGTTCTAAAAGTAATGGTTGAGATATTTAACAGGCATAAATTTGCAGTGTTTGTGATTGAAATGGAAACAAATTAACTGCATGGGTAGTTAAGCTCTGTTTCCCTATATCTGTAGAACATGAAAACAATTTCTCAGAAGCATTTGAAAATGGGCAATTTAAATGACACACTTAGAAGTCTATTTGTTCTTTCAGCTATAGCCAAAGTTTCCTATATTCTGGAGGTGTGTGATGAGATGAACTGATTTCAAAATAGCCAGAGTGTGAGAATTTCCTGTTCAGACCTTAAGTGACACATTGATGAAATATTTACTTTTTCCACTCTGGCTTCACTCTGAGTCTTCACAGGGCAGTCTATGAAGGTCACAGATGTTGTTTGTACTTGGTCCTGAATTTCTGTTTTTAAATTTCTTCTTTTATGACCCAGCTATAGCAGGCCTCTTTTATGAGAGTCACCTAGTCTCCCACTAAAGGATGCTCGACTTTCTGGCCTACAGAAGGTATGTGTCACTACTCTCCTGTCTCTACTAGCCCATCTCAGGTAGTGGGAGATTCCAAAGACTGTATGTGAAGCATCTGAGGTACAATTAATATATATCAAAGTCAAAGTGGAACATTGCTGTTTTCATTTGAATAATTCAGAGTAAAAAGCAACGTTAAAATATGAAATATGTTGAAAGATTTCTTAAAACATTCAAGTTATTGCCTGCAGGAAATAATCAAGTGCATATACACATCCTATTTGGGTTTGTATATCAATATAATTTAGACTGAAACCCACAGATATCAAGACAAGGAATAATTACTTTTGGATTTTAGAATCAGTGCAAGGTGTTTTGTTTTACAATAAATGTTAATTTATATTTTGCCCAACTTTTATGTATAGATTCTTAAAAAATAATTCATTGCATGATGAAGGCCAAACACAATTCTTTACATTCTTATTTAGATGGAGTAAAAGCAGCTGGATTTTAAATAAAATTCAGGATGAGGTAGCTTCTGTAAAATGCTAAACTAAACTTCATTATAAACAAAAAAGATCTTTTAAAAAACTGAACAAAGTTACAAAAAAGATGCACTATACTGATTATACTCCTGCTTAATGACTTTTTTTTTTACAAGGTATAACTCATATGAATCAGAAAAAAACCATGGAAATTGTCACTAAAATAATAATTAAAATATCTAATATTTATCGAGAGCTTGTAAGTGCCAGGTTGAGTGTTAAGAGTTTTACATGCATCAGATCTTGCATATTATTATTTCCATTTTAAATTACTTCAGTAGGTTACCTGACAGTAAGTAACTTTTTAAAGACCACACATTGTAAATTTAAAGTCCAAAGTTATTCCTCTCTGACTAGAGAGCCCATTGACTGAATTATTAAATTACATTTTCTGGATTATTACAAATGCTTACACAACTAAAGAGGTCATCACTGACTTTGACAACCGAAGATTGTTTCTGAAAGCTTGAATCAACAGTGTTCTTCCATAATGACCTATACTTTATTTATCATTTTATATGTTCATATCACACTCATTATATCAATTATTATTTTGTAACATAACTTTTTAATACTTTCTTGTTAACTTTTTAATAACAATTTTTGTTGTTTTATGTTCAATATTGTTTGAGTTATGAAAAAGTTATAGTGTGTTGTGAAACATTTTCCAACATATAAAATATTTCTTTAAATTTTTACTTATTTCTCAGAACGCCTCAACCATTCAAAATAAAGGACCATTTGGTAACCGCTTCAATAAATAAAGGTAGCTCAGTAAATAAATTGAATTTAGTGCAGGAAATTACTATATAAACCAACACTACTATTACCCATCTTTGGAGCACTTAGTTTTTACCTTTGGATTTCAAAACTATCATAAACATCATGTCTCCTTTTTCTAATAAAACATTTAAATTTTTATTACAATCATTGTAATGGTGTTAAAATATTTCTGTGGACTCTGACTTTAAATTAATGAGGGTGTTATTGTTCAAGAACTATGTTCCTTACTAATTCTGCTGCAACAAATAATATATCGACAAATGTAGAATATATTAAAAATCTATTTAACCATAACACCTATTTACAGTTCTAAAACATTACAGCATTTAAAACAAGACCTTTAGATTCTTCTACAGGGAAATGAGCCCAACTCACCCTCTACCCCACCCCTCTTTTACTGCAAGGATCTCGTCATTTGCATGTGCCATTATTCTTCAGTACCCTTACCTTAGAGCACAGTCTCTGACACCACTCACTGCAGAGATGAATAACCAAAGAGTAACCTATGCAGAACTGAATCTGGCTAAGGACTCAAGGAGACAGCAAATAAAACCTAAGGGCACTAAGAGTTCCATTTCAGTAACTGAGCAGGAAATAACCTATGCAGAATTAAATCTTCAAAATGCTTCTCAGGATCTTCAAGGGAATGACAAGAGCTACCACTGCAAAGGTAAAATATTTAATATATACACAGTATAACTGTTCTAGAACGCGCAGTTAGGGTGCAGATGTGGGGAACAGTAGGAAATATGTGGAGAAACACTTTTTAATTGTGGGGATCAGAGTTTGAAGTTAGAATACAGCATTCTAATGTGAAATCTGAGGATTGATTTTACTCGGGCATCATTGTATTGTGTAGTCTTTGACCCACGACTCATGGAGCATTGTATTTCCATTGAGTACAATGCAATGGTACATTCTGAGAGGAAGACTGCAATGGTAGGTATGGGTCTGGGATCCAAGTTTATGTATATGATTCCCTGTTCAGGAAGGTTCTCTGTGTGTAAACTGTCTAAAAAACTGTTTCCATCTCATTCCTCAGTGTTTCCCTTTCTCTCCCTGTAGATTTTCCATCATGTCCAGAGAAGCTCACTGCTGGGATTCTAGGAGTCACCTGTGTTGTCTTGCTGTCCACTGTGGTAAAGATAGCTGTTAATCCCCGTAAGTCAGTTTTTGAAAGATTATAAGGAAGCCTTTTATTTCATGATCATCAGTGCCTCTAAACATTTCATAATATTATGGACTAGTACTCTCATTTTAAGTATCATTTAGACTAAACGTGGATGTTTTACAGAATTTGTCAAAGGTATAAAGACAATGGTTATATATATATATATATATATATATATATATATATATATATTCAGATTTCATAACTCAAAGACATTCTTTAAGAGACTAAAAGAACTTATTGAGAAATACAGACTAATTCTTGAGATCGGTTAAACCAATACTGGAAGAAATGGTGAGGTTTGAGTCTATAATCTTTTGAAATAGACTTCCCCCAAATCTTCATTATTTTATTTGTTGGTAAAATCAATTTTATTTCAAATGTTTCTCAACTTAAACAATACACCAAACTTCAAACTAACAACCTAAAATTATTATGATTTATTTTTATCAAAATTAAGTTTTTTATAAGAATTATTTTTTTCTAGCTCCTGGAATATCAGAACAGAGCAATTCATCCCCAGTAACAGGAAATGAGAAAGGTACATTATGATTTTCAAAGTTCTGATATTGGTACAGTTTACATTTTTCTCTATCTCAAAGAATGCAAAATATATTTTTTGGGGAGAATACAATTATAAACTTTGGCAACAAATGTTCATAAATAATGATTATAAGTATTTCTTCTTATGCAACAACATGAAGAAATCTTCATTTAGAATCACCATACTGATTATTGCCAATTGGCTCAAATTTCCTGCTGCTTTAATAAGATGAGACAAATATCATTGCTATTCTAAAAAAGTAGACTAATTCATTGACGCTCAGGACATTAAAGATGGATATATTTGCTTATGCGTTTGCTCTAGATGAGCACGTAAATTAGGGAAGGCAAGGTGACCCTTATCTGTGAGTGTGTTAGTGTGTTTTGTTTTATATGTGCCAGCCTTTGAGGGTGCATGGATACGATATGCACATATATGTTTATAACTATGTGCATATGTAGATGAATGTTTGCTTTTTAAAAATTCTAATTCTTATTGGAAAATAATTCATAATCTTTCTCAGTCCATCATTGTGGTCGTTGTCCAAAGGAGTGGTTTACATATTCCAACAATTGCTATTACATTAGTAACGAACTTAAAACATGGACTGAGAGTGAGATGGCCTGTGCTTCCAAGTACTCTACTCTGCTTCTTATAGATAATGAAGAAGAAGAGGTAACATTTTAAATGTTTTAAAAAATTTATCAAAAGCTTGTTTATTTGATGTTGTATTACCAGAGTTCATACAGTTTTGTACATATTTTTAGTTTTGATTTTAAAGTCCATTAGTAGTTCATTGACTCTGTAATATTTTATTTATATTTTATATCACTAATGCACATCTCATAATTTCCAGTTCATGCTTTTCATAGGAAACCAGATTTTCACAAATCTTTTTTTCTGAAATAAACTTTGCTATTTAGTTTTATCATACATCAAAGCCACTAAACATATCATAATTGTGCAGATTGATTATGAAGTAAATAGAATCACATAATTATTAATCAGATTACAAATAGAAGTTTCCAGCCCTCAGCAGCCCTGCTCCTCCTGTTCATTCTCTTATTACGTTTCCTGCCTTCTTATTCAACCACTGTCCTGACTTTTCATATGATGGGATGTCGGTTTGTTTTTGAACTTCATATAAATGGAATCATACAGTATGCTTTTTTTTTTTTTAATTTTATTTTATTAAATTTATTGGGGTGACAATTGTTAGTAAAATTACATAGATTTCAGGTGTACAATTCTGTATTACATCATCTATAAATCCCATTGTGTGTTCATCACCCAGAGTCAGTTCTCCTTCCATCACCATATATTCGATCCCCCTTACCCTCATCTCCCACCCCCCACCCTTTTTTAATCATCCTGTCTTTTTCAATTCCAAATGACAATTTTGCAGTTTATCCATACTATTGTACTTATTCGCACTGTGTTCATATCTACTGCTGATTATGTAAAAGCAACATTTTAAAATCCATTTTCTCTGATGTCTCTGGATGGGGGGGATACGAGTCTTATGCCCTCAAGGATAAACAGGCTTCCTGGGCCCAGTACTTTAGTCATAGGAACCCCTTTGCTGGTCCCACCTCCAAGCCCCCTCCCCTGGTGGAGGAAGGAGAAGCACTTCCTCTGGCTGCTTCTCTTAGCAGGTGCCTGATGGATCACAGTGCAGAGTTGCCTGAGAAAGTTGCTGGACAGGATTCTCTCTCCAAAGCAGAGGAGGAATGCCTTCCTTGAGCCTCCCCTATCGCTAGGTTGGGTGTTGGGCACCAGCAGGCCTAGGGCACTTTCTTCTGTTGGGAGAGGATAGAAGATATTCTGTCACTCTGTTGGTCCCAATCCTGGGAACATTTCCCTTTTCTTCTTCCACCTTTCAGAGTTCTTCTTTACTTGTATCTTTCATTAGTTCTAGAATTTATAGTTGTACTTAGGAGGGAGTGGCAGGAAATGAGTCTCTGACACCTTGTATGGACCATTGGATTCCACCAACACAGAAATAGGTTGATGTGGTGCTTATCAGGTTAAAGAAAGGTATGGGCACAGAAACCCAAATTTTGGCTACCATGTCATTTATTTCATTAATTTTAATCCCTTCATTTTTTTCTAAAACCTGAACTCTGAGAAACATAGAAAACTACATTGATTTTGTCACAGTATCAAATACATTCAATAAGTATTTGGAAACTTATTGCAAGCCTTGTTATGTTAGTTTTTCCAACATGGGTAACTACTAAATTACATAAATCAGAATTTTCCTTATTAACAGAACTATTAAGCCTAAATGTTTAAGACTTAATTTCAAGTGTAAAATGTGGTTTTTGTCTTTAACACATATGGTTAGTGTTAGATTAGGATTCAACACTCTTAATTTGTTCTGCAATTAAGGATCCTATGAAAGAATACGCTATTTGCATTTAGAAAATAATATAAACTTTCTTAGTGATTATTCAAATAAAATTTATTTATTTTGGGTAGCAATTTCTGAATTCCATATCACCTGGATCATGGATTGGAGTCTTCCGTAACAGCAGTGATCATAAATGGATGTTGATAAATGGTTCATCTTTCAAACTAAAGTAAGTTGTTTTCTAAGTGCTATTTGAAGAAAAATGTAAAAAAGAAAACTTCAGAAGAGTGGTATTAATGCATTTGTTTAAGTTGAATTATAAACATGAGGAATAATGGTCAATGGTAATGAAATGTTGATATAAATATTGAAAAACGACTATCCAGTTTTCCTAATAACCAACTCTTTTTAATTATATGAAAAATGTCATTACCCATTTTGAAAATATTGTTCTATTACAGTTACATGGAAAATGATGTTGTTTCATGGATTGCGCCCATATGATACAACAAAAGAATATTCATTTTTCTCCATTACAGGATAACAGAACTATCATCAGTCAATGATGACTGTGCTATGCTATCCTCACCTGGCCTCATATCAAGTGATTGTGGATCTTCAAAAATGTATCTTTGCAAGCATAAGCTTCAGAGTTAAAATACTTCAGTTGTGTTACTTAATTTTTCAAGAAATGGAAATAATATTATGATTGCATACACTTAAAATTTATTATATTATTTGTTCTAATAATGAAAAGAGTTTTTGTAATAATTATTGGAAAATTATATACATATGCAAAAGTACAGCTATCGTTACTCTTAGTGTATGGCTTTTATTGTTCAATGTTATGTTTACGGCATTCAATCTTTCGAAAAGATCATGTTGTATGAGTTAATTTATAGTAAATACCAAGAATAGGCAAACCTGTAGAAGGAGAAAGTGGATTCATGGTTCCCAAGGGCTGAGGGTGTTGGTCACAGTAAATGATTGCTAATTGGTACACTGTTTCATTTGGGGGAGGAAAACATTCTCTTTTTTTTCCACTTTTTAAAAATTTGTTAATTAAAAAATATTTTTATTAAATTCATTGGGATAACATTGGATATTAAAATTACATAGACTTCAAGTTTACAATTCTACAATACATCATCTGTAGATTGTATTGTGTGTTCACCACCCAGAGTCAGTTCTGCCTCCATCACCATATATTTGACCCCCTTTATCATCTTTTACCACCCCGTCACCCATTTATCCTCGGGAAATCTTTCTAAATTTTGATAGAGGTGATGATTGCAAACTCTGTGAATATACTAAAAATTACTGATTTTTACACTGTAAATGGATAAATTGTATATAAACTATACCTCAATAAAACTGTTTTTTTTTTAAAAAATTAAAGCTTATTGTGGTGACTATTGTTAGTGAAGTTACATAGGTTCCAGGTGTACAATTCTGTAATACATCATCTATATTATCACATTGGGTGTTCACCACCCAGAGTCAGTTCTCCTTCCATCACCATGTATTTGACCCCTTTTCTCATCTACCTTCCCCCTCCCCCAAACTCTGGTAACCACTAAACTATTGTCTTTATCAGTTTTTGTTTCTTTATTTGTTTGTCTTGTTCCTTTGTTGTTTTCAGTTTCATATCCTACATATCAATGAAATCAAATGGTTCTCGACTTTTTCTGTCTGATTTATTTCACTCAGCATAATAATCTCAAGATCTATCCATTTTGTTGCAAATGGCACTATTTCACCTTTTCTTATGGCAGAATAGTGTTCCATTGTGTATATATATATATCACAACTTTAGAAAATGTAGGTACTAAACTTATGGACCTTGGGTTCAAAGAAAGTTAATAAAACTGTTAAAAAACAACCACCTGGCTTTACGTTTGGGGCTGCATTTTAACTATACTTTATTTATAAAGATTAATCATTTTGCAATATTGACTCTTTCAATCAATACCATGCTTTACCCTTCCTTGTATTAGGTTTTCTTTAGTTTCACTACTATATTTTTTATTTTTCTATATGGAAGTCTTACACAAACATGGGTATTTCACAGTCCTGATTTTGTAAGTAGCATTCTTATATGTGAATTTTCTTTAGTAATTTTTGCTGCTTACGCAGAAATGCAATTGAGGTTTACATATTGATCTTATATCCAATGTCTTCACTGATTTTTTGTAGTCATTCTATCATTTCAAATATATATTCTTCTGAATTTTTAAACAGTTATTTCATTTGTAAATAATCACACTTTCATTTATTTTTCCCTGGTGCAGTTACTTTTTTCCTTGACTTATTTTCACATGCTAGGGTTTTATTTCCAGTGTTGAATAGAAAGGACCGTAAATGTTCTATGTTATCCTTCCCTATTTTGGGAGAAAATATTTAAATGTTTCATCCATAAGTATGAGGTTCGTTTTAAAGTTTTTTGCATCATACCTTCCCCATATAAATGCAATTCCATAATATTGCTATATTTCTGACAGAGTTTATAATTAATCATTGTTTCATTTTTATTATTTTTGTATCAATCGGAGTGATAAATGTTTCCTCTGTATAACGTTTATGCAGTAAACTACCTTTATTTCTTTCAGATGTTAAACCAATCTTGCATTTCTTTTTTTCCAATTAAGGTTTATTGGGGTGACAATTGTTCTTAAAGTGACATTGGTTTCAGGTTCACAGTTCTGTAATACATCATTCTGTATTGTCCCTCTTTAAAAATCAGTGAATGTATTGCACATAGATTAAGTTGTTTTTCTTCATCCATATTGACAAAGAGATTATAATGAATTTTTACTTATGTTATGACAGGTTTTAATATCAAGGCTAATCAGGATTTATTCCTCTTTTTCTATTACCTGGAAGCCTTTGTATAAGAGAACTGTCATATTTTTAATGTCATTTTTTACTACTGATCCAATCTGAATATGAAGAAATTTTTTGTAGGAAAGTTTGTAAAATGAACTCAATTTCTTTAATACATGCAAGTTTTACTGAATTTTCTATTTGTTGTACTGCATTTTCATGATTTTCTATTTCATATAGATTTTAAAATGTATTCATAATATGTCTTAATTATCTCCATAGTATCTGTAAAAATGATAATGCTATTCCTGAGTTTATTCCAGGTATTAAAGATCTGTATCTTCTCACTTTTTTCAATAGCTATTTATCAATTTTATTAAGTATTTTCAATGACAATAACTTTGACCTGTTGATCCTCTCTACTGGAATTTATTCTTTGTCTTAATTTTGTATTTTTTTTCTTCTTCATTTGGATTTAATTTCACATAATTTTATCTTTTTAGTTTAAATTTTTTGATATGCATGATTTTATTTATTTATACTTTATTTGTTAGATATGTACTAAGGCAATTAATATTTCACATGACAGTTTTGCTGTTATGTTTTCCCTGTAATTCACATAAAAATTGTGGTTGATCATTGTGATAATTTCATGGGCCCATATGTTATTTACAAATATATTACTAAATTTTAAACCATCTAAGGATTTTTTTTATTAGATCAACACCACACTTTGTTTGTAAACAGGTTATATGTGTCAATAATCAAATTGACCACATTTTACACATTTCACTGTATAATATTAACAACATACCAGAAACCTCCACTGTACTTAGTTTTAGTTTTGGTACTTTAAAATCTTTAAATACAAACTATATTTGAAGCACTGAATATAAAAGACAGGTGACTTGAATGCTGCATTCCATCTGGTTATCTTATTCCATGATTGTTATAAAATAAGGGTTATTGAACACAAGCACTGCAAACCACAGCAGTCTCTCTCATAACCAAAACGCCTACTATATGACAAACAGGCAGGTAGCCAACACAGTGTGGAAACACATATGGAAAAAGGGTCGATTCGAGTCCTGGGCCCAAGTGAGCAGGATGGTGTGAGATTTCATCGTGTATGGCAGAACACACACAATTTAAAACTAATAAATTATCTACTTCTAGAATTTTTCGTTTAATACTTTGGGACTGCAGTTGATTGTTTTTAACTGAAACCACGGAAAGCAAAGCTGTGGATAAGGAGGAACTACTGTATTGTAAAGTTGTAAAGAGAGTAAATCCTAAGAGTTCTCTCACAAGGAGAATTTTTATTCCTTTACTCTTTTCATCTGTATTTTCTTTTTAATATACCTATATGAGAAGGTGGATGTTAGCTGAACCTATAGTCATAATCATTTCAGAATACCTGTGAATCAAACCATGACGTTGTAAAGTTTAGTTTATTTTGTTGCTCATGTGTCATTTAATTTTATTCTTAAAGTCTACTATTTTTCAAAAAAGTCAGACAGAAAAGACAAATACCATACAATTTGACTTATATGTGGAATCTGAAAAATAAACAAAGCAGAAAATCTCACAGATACAGAGAACATTTTGATGGTTGCCACATGTGAGGGGGTTTGGGGTGGGCAAAAAAGGGGAAGGGATTAAGAAGTACAAATTGGTTGTTACACAGCAGTCATGGGGATGTAGGGTATAGCATAAGGAACATAGTTAATAATATTTTAATAACTGTGTATGGTGTCAAGAGGGTACTAGCTTATTGGGAGATCACTTTGTAAGTTACATAAATGTCTAAACACTATGCTGTACACTTGAAACTAATATAGTATTGAATGTCAACTGTAATTGAAAAAAAAAATAAATAAATAAGTAAATAAATAAATAAATAAATAGATAGATAGATAACTACTTTTTCTGCCCTTCCCATTTTTTTTGGTAAGGGAAAATTTTTTAATTGCCTTTATCTTACTCCTACATAATAAGACTTGGAATTCTGTCATTTACAACAAATATTTCTATTAAAAGAAAGACTGTTATGATTGGAAGATGAATCAACAAAAAATATAATTAGTAGGTATATAATACTTCAATATCTGCCATGGTGATATAGTTCAATATTGTTTCATGTTTTATCCTTCACAGAGATATTATCTTTATCAGAAGAAATATAAATAACTTATGTAAGAATAATAAAAGGAATGAAGGAATTTTAAGAACTAGGGCAGAGAAATTGAGAAGATAATTTTGGGAACTGAAGATCATTGTGACAGTCACCATAAGTTGAAAACATAGTAATTCTTCAGAATATTAGTGACAAATATCATTAAATACCTATTGTTGATGGGATTATGATTTTAGATTTTTTTCGTTATAATGGAAATGACGTAATGAGAATTTAAGAAAAAGTGTGTAAAACCAGAATTTAGCAGCCCCTCGTAAGAGCAGAATTGAAACATCTCAGTTACTTTTTAAAAAAAATTAGTTTCATGTGAACAAAACAATGTAATAGTTAGACATTTACCATTTATATCCCTCACACAGTGACAATCCCCCTCCCCCATCCACTACCCCTCTGACATCGCACACTATGGAAACAGTATGGAAAATCTGAAAATGGAACTACCTTATGACCCAGCAATTTCGCTCCTAGATATCTACCCAGAGAAATCCGAAACTCTTAATTAAAAAAATTTATCCACCGCTATGTTTATTGCAGCACTATACACAATAGCCACATGGAGACAACCGAAATGCCCATTGGTAGACGACCAGATTAAACATCTCAGTTACTCTCAATAAGGCCTAAATTTCAATGTTTGTGATTAAGACTGCAGCAAGTTAACAGCATGGGTGGTCAAGACTTTTGTCCCTAGAAATCTTTTAAAATAAGAAAATAATTTCTCAGAGGCACTTGCCAATGGGGAAGCTAAATGAGACACTAACAACCCAAAGAATCCTATATTCTGGAGGTGTGTGATGAGATAAACCGTCTTCAAAATACCCCAAGTGTAAGGATTTCCTGTTCAAACTTTAAGTTACACATTAATGAGAAATCTGCTTTTTCCACCTTGTTTCACTCTGAGCTTTCACTGGGCAACCTGTGAAGACCACAGATATTGTTTGTTTACAAGAGTAATGTGGTCTCCCACAGAAGTATGCTCACCTTCCTGGCCTAAAGAAGGTTATTTGTCTCTACTCTCCTGTCTCTCTACTGGCCCATCTTATTTAGTGGGAGATTACAGATGCTAGATGTGATGCAACTGAGGTATAATTAATAAGCAAATAAAAAAGAACATTGCTATCTTTGTTTCAGTAATTCATTGCAAAAATCAAGAATAAAATATGAAATACGTTGGAGGATTTCTTAAACTTCTCAAATTGTTTCTTGTGGAGAATTACTCAAGTGCGTATACTCATTCATATTTGGATTTGAAAATCAATACAATTTAAAGTAAAATCCCATGAAAATCACGACAAGGAACAGTTATTTTTGGATTTTTGTAATTAATATATGTAGATATAATTATATGTTATATTTGGTATTTAAGCCAGCCTTTAAAATTTCTTAAAATGAATTCTTTGAATTGTAAAAGTTAAACATAATTCTTCATAAACTTACTTAGATTAAATAAAAGCAGTTGGCTTTTAATAAAAATATAGATGAGGTAGCTCTTGTGAAATGCTAAATTAAGCTTAATTATAAACAACGAAAATATTTTTTAAAAAATTAAATGAAACATTGCAAGAAAAGACATCACATTGATAAAGAGATGGTTGTCTAATGAATTATGTTAGGGTCTAACTGACATAAATTAGAAATAATAACATGTTAAATCTGTTAAAATAATTAGCATAAGTAACATATTCTTGAGAATTTATGAAGCCAGATTGAATGTCGAGTGTTTCACCTGCAAAGTATCTAAATATTTGTATATCTAATTTCCATTAGTAATCTAGGTTGCTAGACACTAAGGAACTATTTAAAGGTCATATATCATAAATTTTGAGGCAAATTTAATTCTAGAATTTACTGACCACAGAGCCCATTAACTGAATTTTTCAATTACATAATTTGATTCATTTCTTTGCTTTCAAAACTAAAGCTACTTTTATTGACTTTCACAGTTATAGGAATTTTTTTGAAGTTTAAAACAGCAGTGTTCTTCTATAAATGATCCAGACATGTATTTATCATTTTATAATTGTATATCTTTACCATTAAATCACAATTTATTGTGTTACATAAGTATTTTAAAAAATTGTTGTTATTTTGTTCTCAATATCTTTTAGGTTTTGAATAAGTTTAGTCTAACAGTTTTCAACATATGAAATATTTTTTTTTATTTTTTTTAAATTAAATTAAAGTTTATTGGGGTAACAATGGTTAGTAAAGTTTTATAGGTCTTAAGTGTACAATTCTGCGGGATCAAATATAAGGTGATGGAAATATTTCTTTAAAATGGTAATAATTTCTCATAACTTCACAATCATTCAAATAACAGATCATTTGATAACAACTAATTACCTTTAATAAATAAATGTAAATGACTAAATGAAATTAATTTAGTGCAGGGAATTACTATAAATGCCAACACTACTAATTCGCCATCTTTCAGCACTCAGTCTTTAACCTTATTGTATTTCAAAATTGTCATAAATATTATGAGTCACTTTTTTCTAATACATAATTTTAATTTTTAATACAGAAATTATAATAGTGTTAAAAATAATTCTCTGTCATCTCACTTAAATGGAAGATATTTTTATTTATGAACTTCTTTTTTCCTCACTAATTTATCACTTTTCATTGCTCCAACCAAAAATACATTTTCAAATATAGAATATCTTAAAAATGTATTTAACCATGAGACACTTATTTAATGCTGTAAAGTATTTAAAACAAGACCTTTAGATTCTTCTACTGAAAATGAGCCTAGCTCACCCTCTACCCCACCCACTTTTACTGTAAGAGATCTCATCATCGCATATATTAATACCATTCTTTCTTAAGTACACTTAGAGCATGGTCTCTGACACCACTCAGCTGCAGAGATGAATAACGAAAGAGTAACCTATGCAGAACTGAGTCGGGCTAAGGACTCCAGGAGACAGCAAGTAAAACCTAAGGGCACTAAGAGTTCCATTTCAGCAATTGAGCAGGAAATAACCTATGCAGAATTAAATCTTCAAAATGCTTCTCAGGATCTTCAAGGGAATGACAAGAGCTACCACTGCAAAGGTAAAATATTTAATAGATACACAGGATAACTGTTCTAGAACGTGCAGTTAGGGTGCAGATGTGGGGAACAGTAGGAAATATGTGGAGAAACACTTTTTATTTGTGGGGATCAGAGTTTGAAGTTGGAATACAGCATTCTAATGTGAAATCTGAGGACTACTGTTACTCAGGCATCATTGTAGTGTGTAGTCTTTGACCAGCAACTCATGGAGCATTGTATTTCCATGGAGTACAATGCAATGGTACATTCTGAGAGGAAGATTGCAATGGCAGATATGGGTCTGGGGTCCAAGTTTATGTATATGATTCTCTGTTCAGGAACGTTCTCTGTGTGTAAACTGTGTAAACAATTATCTCCACCTCATTCCTCAGTGTTTCCCTTTCTCTCCCTGTAGATTTTCCATCATGTCCAGAGAAGCTCTTTGCAGGGATGTTGGGAGTCATCAGTGTTGTCTTGCTGTCCACTGTGGTAACGATAGCTGTTACTACCTGTAAGTCAAGTTTTGAAAGATTATAAGGGAACTTTTCACTTCGATGATTGATTTTTCAGTGCCTCTAAATGTTTCATAATATTATGGAACAGGCCTCTAATTTTAACATATGAATTTAGATTAAAGGTGAAAGAGTTGACTGAATTTGTCGAAGACTAAATATCAGGATGATTATAGAGAGCATTTTACAAATATATGTACATATAAACCCTGATTTCATAACTCAAAGCCATACTTTAAGAGGGTGATGAACACACAATGGGATTTATAGATGATGTAATACAGAATTGTACACCTGAAATCTATGTAATTTTACTAACAATTGTCACCCCAATAAATTTAATAAAATAAAAAAAAGAGAGTAAAAGAGTTTATTGAGAAATACAAACTAATTCTTGAGATTGGTTAAATCAAATACAATAGTGCAGTTTGATACTTTAGCCTTTTATAATATTTTTCCTCAAATCTTTTAATTCATTAATTTTTCCTGTATATTTAATTTTATTTCAGATTATTCTAATCCTAAACATTACACAAAATTTCAAAGTAAGAAACAGAAAGTATTATGACTTATTTAGATCAATATTAACTTTTTAATAAGAATCACTTTTTTTTTTCTAGCTGAAAAACCAGAGCAGAATAATTCCCCCTTGACAACAAGGATCCAAGAAGGTACAGGATGATTTTCAGAGTTCTGATATTAGTACAGTTTATAGTTTGTAACTGAGGGTAGGCAAAAATAATAATAGGGTTTTTTTTGAGTATATAAATTATAACATTGGGCAATAAATGTTCAAAAATAATAATTTTAGGAGAATGCTCCTTCTTGTGGAAGAATATGAAGAAATGGTCATTTTAAATCACAATACCCTTTCTTTTCCAATTTGCTTACATTTCCCCCTGCTATACTATGAGACAAACAATTTTACTATTCCAAAAGCGTGGTTTTGTTCATTGACTTTCATGATGTATGTTAAAGTGGATATTTATGTTTGTGTGTTTTATTTATTTGGGCACATAAATTAGAGGATGAGAGGCTGACCCTTCCTGTGAGTGTGTGTGATTGTGTTTTGTTTGATATGTACCAGTCAGTTCGGGTGCATAGACATTTTATGTGCATATATGTTTACAGTTATGTAAATTATGTATTTTAATTGCAAATATGTAAATTTTTTCTTAACTTTTATAATTCAAATTGTTTTTGAATAATAATTTCCTCAGCATGTTGTCGTGGTGGTTGTCCAAAGGAATGGTTTACATATTCCAGCAACTGCTATTACATTAGCACCGAAAGAATAACATGGACTGAGAGTCAGACGGCCTGTGCTTCCAAGAACTCTAGTCTGTTTTATATAGATAATGAAGAAGAAATGGTAAGATTTTAAATGTTTCCAACATTTTATTGAAAGATTATTTTGGTCTGCATTAGATTTGTAGTAGTCATTCACATTTTTACATACATTTGTAGTTTATTTTAAAGTTTGTTAATATTCTATTGTTTAACTCTTTAATATGTTATTTATATTTCATGCCATTAATGTATATTTAATAGTTTCCAGTTCTTATTTTTCATAGGCTACCATGCATGTATACATGCTTTTTGTCTAAAATAAGTTTTGCTATTTAATTTTGCTATATAATTTTAAATTGTAGCAAGGAAAATAAACATATCAGGATTGTGCAGATTGATATAAAGTGAAAGGACCCATGTAATCACAAATCAGATCATGAAATAAATTTTCAGTTCATAATAGCTCACTCCTTTGTATTCTCTCACAACCTTCCCTCCCCCCCACTTAACCACTATTCTGATTTTCAATATTCCAAATTATCTTTGCTTAAATTCGAGCTCCATGTGACAGGGATCATTCAGGATGCATTTTATGTGTCTCCTTTCATTCCCGTATGATATTTTTGCAATTCATCCACACTGTTGCATTTATCTGTAGTAATTTTTGCTGCTGTATTCTATGTACATAACATTTTTAATCTATAGTATTCAGAATATAGTTTTTTAAATGTGGGTGTTATAAATAATATTTTATGAAAATCTTTGTGTACATATTTTTCCAAATATTATAATATATTTATAATTTATATATTATATATGCATGTTATGTGGAATATATTGTATTTATGTAAATATTTATGTAAATACAATATATTCTACATAACATGTACTGTTTATAAAGGTGTTTATAAATAAAATTCTATTATTATAATTGTATATGATGTAATTATAATATATTGTCTTGTATGTCTCAGAATAAAATTGCAGGGTCATAAATGTATGTGTATGTCAAATATATTGAATTATTATAGCACCTTTTTGGTTTATTGAGTAAAGACACATTTTACCAAATAGGCCTTTGATCTAAAACTTAGTACTACGAGGAATTTTAATGTTATAATTTCTTGTCATTATAGAAAAGTATCATGATGACATTAATAGGTCTTTTCTTGATTACTATTAGATTGAACATATCCTTCTAGAATACTACTCATGACATTCTCTTCTGTGAGAATGACAAGTACCTGTCATGTCTCTTGCCCATTTCTCCTATATGTTGCCTGTCATTTTCCTTCCTAGCAGTACTTGTTATATTTTGGATATAAGCTCGTTTTTGAATTTAGGAGATACAAATAGCTTTTTCTCATGTTGGAGTCTTTTAATGACCAGAATTTATTAATGTTAGCAGGGTCTACTATATCATTTTGGGTTTTAGTGATCACTTTGGACCTACTTGTGAAATCAGTCAAGGTTCATGAAGATAATCTCTTACATTACTCTCTCTGTTTTATTGTTTTCCTTTATTATTGTCTAACTAATGGATCATAATTTATAGCAAAGATTATCTTTTCATAAATAACTATATATGCATGTATAATTCTCTATATACATATATGCACAAATATACTTTATATAGATAATATGTATTATATATGTTTATATAGATGATAATGTATATAATATTATATGTACATATACATACACACACACACACACACACAGTAGTTTTCCCCTTCTCTGTGGGGGGTATGTTCAAAGACCCCAGTGGATGCCTGAAATCACTGATAGTACTGAACCTTATATATACAATGTTTTGTCTTATACATTAATACCTACGATAAAGTTTAATTTATAAGTTAGGCACAGTGAGAGATTCAGAACACTAACTAATAATAAAATAGAAAATTATAAAAATATACTGTAATGAAAGTTATGTAAATGTGGTCTGTCTCATTTCTCTCTCAAAATACATTATTTTACTATACCCGTCAAGTTTGAGGTATGACAGCAAAACTAGCACAGATTCTTCTTCCTTCACAATTTCACAGATGCAGCATTATTTCTTACTGTAGATTTTAGTGATTTCTGAAGAAGATTTTTTGTCTTTCCTTATTAAATTGCGAACTTTCATCATTTCACTTAAAGGAAACACTTTATAGCCTCTCTTCGGCAATTTGATTGCCAGTAAAATTAGTCTCATATTTAGGACCATTATTAAGTAAAATAAAGGTGACTTGAACACAAGCTCTGAGATGCTGCATCAGTGGATCTGACAACCATGTGATAACATTAAGGGATGGGGAGCATATACAGCGTAGATATGATGACAAGAGATGCTTCATATCCAGCGCAGAAGGGAGTGGGACTGGGAGTTTCATCACGTTACTTAGAATTGCACAGAACTTACACTTCAATTTTTTAATTTTGGAATTTTCCTGTTAATATTTTGGGAGAATGACTGACTGTGGGTATCTGAAACAGCAGGTAATGGAAACCACAGATAAGAGGGCACTACTGTGTGTAAATCACAGTCTACACAGCCTACAGCAGTTTATGTAACATGGAGATACCTTATCTCCTTTTTTGTCCCTTTACTGTATCCATTTATAATATAATTGTCTAAAATATTTTATCAATGTAAATTGAGAATCACATGACACTCTGTTACAATTTGCTTCAACTTATAATTTTGCCTCAACTCTCAATTTACAAAACAGAAGAGGAGATGCATAGTCTATATGTCTAGTAAGTTTTTATTCTTTGTTTTATTTTCCTTCCTGATGATCTGAGAGTCCCTCTTTTATCATTTAATTTCTGCTTAGAATATTTCCTTTAGCTGTTTTATTAGAGTGGGCCTGGTGGTGACGTGTTTTCTTAGTTTTTCTTTTTCTGAAAATGTCTTGATTTCCCCTTCGTTCTTGAGCGGTATATTCGCTGGACTTTTCTATGGTTTTTGGTTGGAATGAGGCAGTTAGTGTCTAAAAGTTTTCTGTCTTTCTAGCCAGCTCCATTCTTGGTCCTTTGACTAGAGAGAAAGGCTTTTCTCGGGACTTTTGTTTGTACCCATGGGTGTTTGTGGTTTGCTGGCGTCACCAGCATCCAGTCTGAGATAAACAAGGTAAAAAGAAATTCCAGAGAGGTTACTGCCATCTCATTCATCAGGTCCTGAGTTCCTAGTTTTGTCATCTTTCTTATCACCTTTTTGAATTTTTTTATGTAGAAGGGATGATAGTTCTATGAGTATTTAGAGGGAGAAATAAAGAGCATCCAACTCCATCTTTCCAGAACAAGAAGTCTGATCTGTAGCAGCTTTAATTTAATTTTAAGACTAATTGTCTTGATAATCTTTTCATGTACTTGTTTGTCACCTTTATATCTTTTAAAAAATTTTTATTGAACATAGGTGCACATATATCTTTACGGATAAATGTTTTCAGATTTTTTTTTGGTTGATACCCAGAAAAGGGATTGCTAGGTCATATGATAATTCTATTTTAAATTTTTTGAGGAATCTTCACACTGCCTTCCATAGGGCTGCACCAATCTGCATTCCCACTAATAGATGATTGGATAGAGAAGATGTGAGATATATATATATATATATATCCCCAATATATGTATATACGATGGAATACTATTCAGCCATAAGAAAAGATGAAATAGTGCTATTTGGGAAAACATGGATGGATCTTGAGATTATTGTGCTACGCGAAATAAGTCAGACAGAAAAAGTTGAGAACCATATGATCAATGACATATGGTATATAAAACTGAAAATAACAAAGCAACAGGACAATAAATGAAGAAACAAAAATTTTTATTTTTATATTGGGGTGATATTGGAGTGACATTGGAGCATTTAAATCTCCAACTATAATCATTGAATTATTTATATCTCCCTTTAATTTTGTCAGTTACTACTTCATATGTTTGAGAGTTCTGCTGTTAGGTGGACGTATGTTTATAATTATTTTATCTTCTTATAATGTCACGGTTAATATTTTGAAATGTTTATTTTTATTTCTAATCATATTTTTTGTTTTAACAGCTATTTTGTCTGATGTTAGAATGGCCTTTTCAGCCCCCTTATGGTTACAGTTTATAGGGTATATCATTTTTCATCTGTTTACTTTCATTTTTCGTACCTTTGAATATAAAGTGTATTTAAGATAGACAAGATCTAGATGGATCTTATATTTTCACTCAGTGTGACAATTTATATCTTTTGACTAAAATATTTATTTTATTCATATTTAATATAATTATTGGTATAGTTGGATTTAGGTCTGCTGTTTTGTTCTTCGTTCTATGTGCATGCCTTTCGGTATTTTTCTTCCATATTTCCTGCATCTTTGTTAAACACATATTATTATAGTGTTCCATTTTAATTCTCTGTTGATGGTTTTCTTTTGTTTTTTTTATTTTCTTAGTAGTTGCTGTAGATATTACAAATATATCCTCAACTCATCACTGTCTAGTTCAAGTTAATTCTGACTATATTCCAGTGAAATATAGAAACTGAGCACCAACATAGTTCCATTCCGCCCTCCCCCCCCCTTTTGGGGTCTTACTATTCCTTCTAACAATGTTGTACTGAGCCAGCCAGCACTGGTTTGTGACCAAACAACAATAATACACACCTTTTGTGACCTGACATTCATGTTTTACACAAGGATGACTTGAAATGAATCATTCTAGGGATTTCTATGCCACAAAAATAAACAAATGTTAACAGATAAGGTTTTCTTCCCCAGAACAAGGTTCCTATTTACCAGCACAAAGTTGCATCCAGATATGATATAGACCCAACCATGCAGTGTTATAATTATTGCCTTAAATATCTCATTTTTCAAAGAAATCACATGAGAAACACAGATGCTTAAGTTTACTCCTATATTTACCATTCCCGCTGCTCTTCCTTCCTTCCTGCGGCTATGAGTTACCATCCAATGTCATTTACTTTTAGGTTGAAGAATATTTTTGGAGGGCAGTTCTGATAACAAGAAATTCTCTATGTAATTTTACTAACAATTGTCACCCCAATAAATTTAAAAAAAAAAAAATTAAAAAAAAAAAAAAAAAAGAAATTCTCTGTTTTTGTGTATGTTGTAAGGTCCTTATTGCAACTTCTTTTTAAAAGGATTGTTTTGCTGAATTTAGAATTCTTGTTTGACAGGTTTTGTTGTGTTTTTCCCCCACCCCAGTACTCTCAGCTCTTTAAATATGTCACTTCTGCTTTCTATTCTTCATTATTTTTGATAAGAATTCATCTATTAATCATATTGTTATTTTCTTATATGTAATGGGTAAGTTTTCTTTTGCTTATTTCGTTACCTAATTTTTATTTTTATTTGTTTGGTTTCTATTTCACATTTTTCATTGCGGTAAAACAGTTAAGATAAAATTCACCATTACCAATTAAAAAAAAAGACACAGACTTGATTTTCTTAGAGCAGTTTAGGTTTACAGCAAAATTGAGACAAGACAGAGATTTTCTGTATACCCCTATTGGCTACTCATCTCCCTCATCTGGAATAGTGTTCAGAACAAATGCAGATTCTGGATGAGATAATTGGGTCTACGTGCTGCTGGAGGAGGGAAATATCTCACCTATTCCCTCATTTTCACATTTTCCTTCTGACCCAATCTGTCATACTCCTGATTTTCCCTCAGGATTATTTCTTCGTGTCTGTCTTCAATGTTTTTTAGTCATTTGATTATAATGTTTTGATAAGTGGATTTCCCTGTGCTGATTTTCTTTGTAGTTTGTTAAGCTTCATATGCATACAATATTTTAAAAATTAAATTTAGAAAGTTGTTCATTATTTCTCAAAATTGTTTTTTTTGTCTCTGTCTCTATTCATATTCTCACTATACATTTACATCTACGTTCGTTTTCTTGGTACTGCTTGAAAGGTTTTGAGGACCTGCTTATCTTTCTCTCTATATTTTAGGGTAAATAATCCTTTTTTTTTTTTTTTTTTTTTTTAAGATTTTATTGGGGAAGGGGAACAGGACTTGATTGGAACAGTGTCTACTTCCAGGATTTTTTCCAAGTCAAGTTGTTGTCCTTTCAGTCTTAGTTGTGGAGGGTGCAGCTCAGCTCCAGGTCCAGTTGCTGTTGCTAGTTGCAGGGGGCGCAGCCCAACATCCCTTGTGGGAGTCGAGGAGTTGAACCTGCAACCTTGTGGTTGAGAGCCCACTGGCCCATGTGGGAATCGAACTGGCAGCCTTCGGAGTTAGAAGCACGGAGCTCCAACTGCCTGAGCCACTGGACCTGCCCAAATAATCCTTTAAACACCATGTTCAATTTCTTTAATTCTCTCTCTGTGTCTCATATTTTATGTAAATTTAGTAAATTTTGCATTTTAGGTATGTTTTTCAATTTGTAATTTCTATTAGATTCATTTATGTAGTTTTTATTTCTCTGTTTGGTACATGTTTTTTCACTGCTATCATATTCAGATATAGTTATCTGAGCATATGTTTATAGTAATTACTCTAAAATATTTTTTTCTAATAAATCTAACATCTTATCTCAATAAAAGATTCTTTGACTGATTATTTTCCCTGAGTAGAGAAGGCATTTTTTTGTATGTTTTCTAATCTTTTGTGATTAGACATGTTTGATAATATCGTGTAGTAAACAGGGATTCTGTTTCCTGTGTTTTCGATTTATTATTTTTTTGAAAGTTGCAAAACTTTTACTGCAGAATCTTTTCTTTAGAGCGTGCTTGCTTATATCTCTTCTCAACAGTTAAAACTCTTATTGTTTATTTTTTTTTAGCCTGGCTTCCTAGGGATCCCCCTTGTGCATGCATAACTCAGTTGACAACAAACAATTATATATTTTTAATGTATTCAAATACCGCCAGTCAGTGGCGCTTCCACCCTCTGTTATTTGATGTGCTTGTTTGTGTATGTGTGTACTGGGGAGAGTTCATAACTTTGCAATTCGTTTTCAAGTCCACTTTGGCTTTATTTTTTACTGGGATCATCTTTATCTCCTGTGCACAAGTGCATATTTGTTTCATTAGCCAAGAACATGTAGAGAGCTAATGTCTTCTCTTCTAGTGAACTCTCCCTTTTATTTCCTCTCCATTATTATTGTGGCTGGCACTGCGCTGCACACAAAGGAGACTAAAAGCTCGCACTAGAAAAAGGGTGGGTTTTGCTCTTTTTAACCTTGTAAATTCAGCACTTCAGAGCTGAAAAAGTTGTGAGTAATTTAGTGCCACCTTTCCTATTGCTAATCAAGTTTCCTCATGTGACAACAACACCAGTGATTTGTGCAGCCTGCTCCAAATTACAAAAACGACAATTGTTCTTACTCACTGAATTGAGGTGGGGGTGGGGGGTGACACGGGAGCAGTCCTAGGCAAGAAGACTACAAATTTACTCCATTCTTACTTGAATTTCTAGGAGCTTTTCCAATAATAAGTCACAAGTTATTGTTAGTCTTTGGTAAATTGTTGCAGCCTTGAAATTATTTGTGTCAACTGTCCTCTTCAGTAATAATGATACATTTTCCTAATGTGTTCAGAATGTAAGTATATAATGTAAATTTAAAGACAGTGTGAAATAGAAAGAATTAACTCAATATTCCATTAAAAATTCATGTTGCTATAAAAACTTTTATCTGACATCTCATAAAATTTGTTTCCTACTAGAATTTTTTGAGCTCCTTTCGTTTTCTTTCATGGATTGGACTCTCAAACAGTACCAATAATAGTTTATGGGTGAGGCAAAATGGCTCAACTTTCTCTTCCAAACTGTAAGTTTCATGAGAACTCTTATATTTTATGCCTTGAAGTAATTAATCTTAGAAAGAAAAAGCTATATGTGAACAATTATATGAAGACTATTATTTAAGTATTTCCATACAAAATAATACAAGGACTGTTCAGATATAGGTATATAAGTATTAGACTAAGTAAATTATTTATTAATCAAAGTATTAGGTCATGTATTACCAGATTAATGATATATTATTCTCTGTATTTCAGGTTCCCAATATCTTCAGAGATGAGCAAGAATTGTACATTTGTGCTGTTTGAATCACACCAGCTTTTATCTGAATCCTGTTTGCAAACAAAACAGTATGTTTGTAAGCACCAGAAACTTAGGCTTATCTAAAGTTGGTGTAATGCTAGAGAACATATTTTTAATTTATTTAAAGACCACACAATAATTTTCTTTGAATTATTTCTTATGATACAATTTTGAGGACAGCTTTACATTCACAACAAAATTAAGACAGATACTGAGATTTCCCATATTCCCCCCATCCCTACACATGCAGAGCTTCCCCCATGGTCAACATCACTCACCAAAATGATACATTTGCTACTGAGAGTGATTCTACATCAATGCATCATAATCACTTAAATCCACAGTTTATGTGAGGCTTCACCTTGGTCTTGTAGAATTATTTTTAAATCTATATTTTCATTAATTAAAAAAAAATATATCCAAGTACATGTTATATGTTTCTTAAGCTTTTGCTACTTATTAAAATAAAATCAAGTGTAAATTACATTTTTTAATATCAAGAGCTGTTATTTCTTAGTCCTCAATATGGTGAATAATTCCATTTATATTTTCAAAGTAGTTCATTTGTCAAAGCCCTCGATGTTGAAAATGAGGATTCAACAACACAGGCTGGCATAGTGTGTAAGTCATAGTGGAGTTAAAAGACAAAAAAGAAAGAAAATTTGGTTTAACGAATTATTAAGTTTTTGCAGGGGAGATAGCCTACAAACAGGAGATAAAACAAAATATACAGAATATCCTAGGGTTAAAGATAAGTACCCAAAGGTGGAATGACTTGGAAGCCAGGTCTACTCTCTCAGGATGGGTTTCAGACTTCACTGAACACAATGTGGCTGCAGACATTCTGATGGCTGACACGTTCACTGGGTTGCCCTGGATCGAGCATCTCAACAGTCCGCTGGCTGTTATTGGTGAGGACAACTCTCAAGCTATGACTAGCAAGCAGGAACACCTCCCTGCCACAGTGTCCTCAAGTAGAGGTTGGAAAAGAGGGAACTATGACTGGGACTGGCCACAAAAACTGCTGGAGGGTGAACACCACAGGACGTCCTGCATACATGCAACTGGCAACCTCACCACAGAGCCAATGGGGAGAAAGCACCGTGAAACCAGGGACAAAAGTTCTTTCCCTGGCAGTATCTCTTCAGTGACTTTTTCTGGCAAAACAACATCATGCGAGTTGATAATGAAGAAAAAGTTATAGGATCTAGCTCCATAATCTCAGAGAGGGCAATGAAGCACAGATTTGGAGCTGAGATTAATAAATTGTTGATTGATCCTCGAGATTACTGTACAAGAATTACAAAGTTGGTGCATGACATAATTCTTTATACAGTAAACCCTAAGGACACCACCAAAAAATTATTAGAAGCAATAAACAAATACGGTAAAGATGCAGCATACAAAGTCAATGTACAAAAATCCATGCATTCCTACATGCTAACAATGAAATTTCAGACAAAAAGAAGAGAAAAAGCAACACACATTTCTTTTGAAATTGCAATAAAAAAGAATAAAATACCTAGGAATAAACATAGCAAAGGTTGTGAAGGACCTATATACTTAAAACTGTAAGACATTATTAAAAGAAATTGAAGAAGACACAAAGGAAAGATATTGTGTCTTCATGGATTGGAATAATCAACATAGTTAAAATTGTCACCCCAATAGATTTAATAAAATAAAATTAAAAAAAAAATTGCCCATTTCCCAAAGCATTCTATTGATTTAATGTAATTTTATAATACATCATAGATATCACAATTTGTGCTCACCACCCAGAGTCAATTCTCCTTCTATCACCTTATATTTGATCCCCTTTACCCTCTTCTACCCCCACTCCCCTTACCCTCTGGTAACCACTAAACTGTTGTCTGTGTCTATGAGTTTTTGTTTCTTTATTTGTTTGTCTTGTTCCTTCATTGCTTCCAGTTTTATATCCCACACATCAGTGAAGTCATATGATTGTCCACTTTCTCTGTATGACTTATTTTGTTACCATAATAATTTTAAGATTGATCCAAGTTGTTGCAAATTGCATTATTTCATCTTTTCTTATGGCAGGGTATCATTCCATTGTTATACATACCACATCTCCTTTATCTAATCATCTATCAAAGGACACTTTGGTTGTTTCCATGTCTTGGCCACCGTAAATAATGCTGCAATGAACATGGAGTACATATATCTTTATGGATAAATGTTTTCAGATTTGGAGGGTGTATATTCAGGAGAGGGGAAATCATCAAATGTGTATGGAATCACAAATTACCTGAATAGTCCAAAGGATCCTAAAAAAAAATAGAACAAGTCAAGAAATATAACAATCCTTTACCTCAATTTACACTACAAAGTGTCAATAATCGAAGCAGCATGGATATGGGTGAAAAAAAGACACACAGACCAATGGAAAGAATTGAGAACCCAGAAATACACCCACATACATATGGGCAGATAATTTTCAACAAAAGATCCAAAAACATAAAATGGAGGAAAGAAAGACTCATCAATAAATGGTGCTGGGAAAATTGGAAGGCCATGTGCAAAAGAATGAAAGTAGACTGCTGTCTGTCACCATATACCAAAATTGACACAAAATGGATCAAAGTCCAAACATAAGACCTGAAACAATAAATTGTATACAAGAAAGTATAGGTACCAAATTTATGGGTTTTATGAATTTGACCTCAAGAGAGAGGATTTTATGAATTTGACCTCAAAGGCAGGGAAGTAAAAGCAAAAATAAATGACGATACCATATATCAAACCTAAAAGCTTCTGCACAGCAAAAGAAACCAACAGAACAAAAAGGCATCCGATGGAATGGGAGAAGATGTTTGCAAACAATACCTGCAATTATTTTGGGCTAATATCCAAAATATATAAAGAAATCACACAACTCCACTTCTTTTTAAATCTAGGTGCCGCTCTCCATGCTTCAATATGAAGAAGCTTGAGCCTTACAAAACCTGGATGATCTGAGCCCTGTTACCTCTTGCATCTTATCCTCTAATAGAGTGTTTCTCAACACCCCCCCCCCCCACACACACTTTTTTCCATTTTCTCCCTCAAGTACTAAGGAGCTTTCACAGATATGCTTTTTTGGTCCATCTCCC
Source organism: Rhinolophus sinicus (assembly GCF_057876585.1). Taxonomy (NCBI): domain Eukaryota; kingdom Metazoa; phylum Chordata; class Mammalia; order Chiroptera; family Rhinolophidae; genus Rhinolophus; species Rhinolophus sinicus. The sequence continues at coordinate 28,145,998 of NC_142501.1, read as the reverse complement.
TGAAAATTCAAAACGACCAATGTATTACACTTTTCTTTATATACTTTATGTGTATCTGCACTTTATACATAAAGTGAGTTTTTTTCACTACTGTTAAAAATCAGTTTTTGTCCACTTGTTGACACGATCACCCCTGTTGGGAATGCATGAGCTAAGGCTGCTCCCTTCACGCACTCTGCTCCAGCTATGTCAGCCTCCTCGCTGATCCTCAAATATTCAGACATGTTTCTTCAATAGGAAATTTCATCAGTTGTTTGCTCAATTTCAAAAGGTCTTCTCCATTTATCTGCTATTCTAATTTTCTCACCAAATTTATGTTTTTGTCCAAACACTACATTCCCAAAGAATCCTAATGGAATTTCAGTTCCCCCTCACAAATGACACTCCCAATTCCACTTACTCTGTTTTAAATGCTTTTATAGAACATTTGTTTTGCCTTTTAACATATTACATATTTCATTTTTTTCTGGTTTAAACAACCAATTTTCTATCACTATTCTGGAGGCTAGAAGTCTGAAATGACGGTGCCAACAGGGCTGTCCTCACTTTGAAGACTCTAGGATAGACTATGGTCCATGCCTTTCTCTGAACTTTTGGTGTAGCCCCCAGGCCTTGGCTTACAGACACATTACTCCAAGCTCTGCCTCTGTCATCACATTGCTCTCCTTGTGTGTCTCTCTCTTTGTATCTAAGTATCCCTCTTTTGTATCGTTGTAATTGGGAATAGTATTTGGTTTGATGTTTGTGAAAACTTGATTCCAACCATATATAAATTAAAGGTTGGCAGAGTGATGTGAAAATCTTAGAAAAGAGGGGAAGAAATCATCCTGGCATAAAATGAGAAGCAACAGTTCACTTAGTACTCATATCGACATGACATTCCAAATCTTTAAACACTCTTTAGACTTTAAAATATCACAATAAAAACAAACTATTTTTCATAGAGAGTAATGATAATTATTTGGGAATAATTAGCTCATACTCAGGTATATGAGGTCTGACAATTAAGTCCACAAACTTGCCACCTTGTGCTTACATTGGCAGCACTGCACAAACAGCTCAGTAAGGTTTCATAACCTTGGTGCATCAGTGTCTCTACAGCTGTGTTCATGTCGACGTGTGGTGGTGTCTCACTGAGTGGCAGTCATTACTGTTGCGTGTTTTTTGTGCCGTCGCAAGAATGTCTGAGCGTGAATTAGAGCACCGAACAAACATTAAATTTTTGTTAAACTTGGCAAGAGTGGAAGTGAAATCAGGGACATGTTAGTCCAAGTGAAATCAGGGACATGTTAGTCCAAGTTTATGGAGATCATCCCATAAAGAAAATGAGAGTGTAAAACTGATTAAACGTTTTTCTGAAGGGAGAGAACGCATCACTGATGAGAGAGATCAGGGCGGCCAGTAATGAGCAGAACTGACCAAAACATAGCAAAATTCACCAAATTGCATGTCAAAATCTTGAGAAGCATAGCAGGCCAAGTAAACATCAATAGAGAAACAGGAAAATCTTAATTGAAAATCTTGGCATGAGAAAGGTGTGTGCAAAAATGTTCCCGAAAGAATTCTCCAAAGAACAAAAGCAAAGGAGGGTTGAAGTTTGCCAAAACATTTTGGCGAGGCAAGATGATGTTTTGGACCATGTTATCACTGGTAATGAAACAGGACTAAGGCCCTGAAACAGAGCGTCAAAGTGCACAACGGAAGTCAGCCAATTCTCCACGACCAAAAAAGTTTCATTAGTCCAGAACAAGAGTTAAAATGATGTTGATAACCATTTTTGATATCAGAAGGATTATTCATTATGAATTTGTACCATTTGGACAAAAAATTAACCAAGTTTACTATTTGGAAGTGCTGAAAAGGCTGTATGATAAAGTTAGATGAAAATGACCTGAATTTTTGCCAACAATTCATGGCTTTTGCATCACGGCAATGCACCAGCTATCAAGGCACTCACTGACTGTGAGGGAGTGTTTAACCAGTAAACATAAGTGTATTGGAACACCCTCTCTAGTAACCTGATCTGCTTCTTTCTTTACCCAAAGTTAAAGAAATATTGAAAGGAAGATATTTTGGTGACATTTAGGACATCAAGAGTAATATGACGACAGTTCTGATGGCCATTCCAGAGAAAGAGTTCCAAAATTTCTTTGAAGGGTGGACTAGGCCCTAATATTGGTGCATAGCTTCCCAAGGGGAGCACTTCAAAGGTGACCATAGTGATATTCAGCAATGAGGTATGTAGCATTTTTTTCTAGGATGAGTTCACGAACTTAATTGTCAGGCCTCATATGTCTATATCCATCTCTATGTCTGTATCTATCTATATTTATATCTATGTCTACATCTATATCATCTATCTATACCTATAGTCATACTCATATCTATATCTATACCTATACCTATCTATCTATGTATTTTTTATAGTCAAAGAGGAACTTTGGGCAGAAGTATGTTGACCAAAATGAAAAAGATTGAACATGCTAGTGTTTAGCCACATTGTCAAATCTTAAAATCTGAAGGTAAAGTTTAAATCCTCATGCTTTCCCATTTTAACATATTCAAATAATCGACAAGCATAACATGTTCTAACCAACTTTCTCTGTCTTTTTTTTATTATTAGTTTCAGGTGTACAAAACAATGTAATAGTTAGACATTTACTCCCCTCACAAAGTGATAACCCCCTTCCCCCAATCTACTCCTCCTCTGACATCGTATATAGCTGTTACAATTCCATTTGACTTTATTCCCTATGCTGTACTCCATATCCTGTGACTATATATATATATGTTAAATTATAGTTGACATTCAGTATTATTCAACTTTAGTTTCAGGTGTACACTGTAGTGGTCACTCATCTATATCGTCCATGAAGTGGTCTCCCTAATAAGACAAGTGCCCATGTGACACCCTACCAAATCTTTACAACATTATTGATTATATTCCCTAAACTGTCTTTCGTGTCCTTGTGGCAATATTGTGGTTACCAATTGTGCTTTCTAATACCCTATTCTTCTCCCTCATCCTCATCCCCTCCCATCTAGCAAACCCTCAGTTTTTTCTCTAGGTCTCTGAGACTGTTTCTGATTAGTTTGCTCATTTATTCTGTTCTTTAGATTCCACATGTAAGTGAGATCATCTGGTATTTGTCTTTCTCCATCTGACTTATTTCACTTAGCATAATGTTCTCTAGGTCCACCCATATCGTTGCAAATGGTAAGAGTTCCTGCTTCTTTATGGCCGAGTAAGATTCCATTGTATAACTGTACCACTGTTTCTTAATCCAGTTGTCTACTAATGGGCATTTTGGTTGTTTCCATGTCTTGGCTATTGTGATAGCATTGCTTATTGCAAAGCTATTTTTATGTACTTTTTAATTGAGATCCATCTGTTTTCTTCAGATTACTGCAAGAGACTCCCAGAAGGTCTCTCATCTACCACTCTAGACCTTTTTCAATCTTTTCTTCATGTTGCAAGCAAAACAATCATGGCTTTTAAAAGTAAGTCTTTGGAAAGTTTTCCTATTGGCCTTAAAATAGAAAAAAATCGCTCCGTAGTCCTACAGGATATGACTCTTGCTCATCTATCCACCTCTACTCCCTTCTTTGCTCTCTAAGTTCAGTCTGACTATAATATCAATTCCATGAATACACCAAGTTTGCTGTCACATAGGAGCCTTTATACTTGTTGCCTCGCTGAGTGGAAAACCTTTAATGTCTCACATGTTTCAAAAAATTAATTCTTACTTTTCTCCAATTTCAGTGCAATGTCCTTTTTCATAGAAACATGTCTTATTCTTATATGTATAGGTTAAAACTAGGCAAACATACCCGTATTTCTTTGGTAAAATTTGTGACAATTGTTTATTATATCAACATAAAGAAAAATGTGTTTTACTTCCCTATAGACTAATAAATTGATTGACTGATAGATTGATTAATGAGTATTAATGTTCATATGGAATTTAGGAATCAGTATTTTTATTTGCATGGCATATTTTTATTTAAATGGCCATTGTTTTCTAGGTGTATTTAGTCTTGCGGTTTACAAGCAAAGGGAGCACATTTTAGGATTATATAGAGCTAATAATTTGCAGAACACTAGGCAAAGGCTGCATGGCAGTGAATATCCTTAGTAATGATGGGGAATAAACATTCTCCCTTTTCTTGATACAAGATGAGGAATGATTTAAAAATTACTTTTTCTACACTATAGATATTTTGAATTTAAAAATTTGTTTTTTGAGGTTCCCTTGTCATTTATCTTGTGGTTCAAGTCTTTTGTTTTGGCTTTCCACATTAGGCAACATATTTTTTAAATTACCTTTTCTTTTTTTAATTAACTTTATTGGGGTGACAGTGGTTAATAAAATTACGTAGATTTCAAGTATACAATTCTGTAATACATCATTTATATATCACATTTGTGCCCACCAGCCAGAGTTAATTCTCCTTCCATCACCATTTATTTGACCCCCTTTGCCCTCATCTACCACCCACCCTCCCCACTTACCCTCTGGTAACCACTAAATGGTTTTCTGTATCTATGAGTTTTTGTATCTTTATTTGTCTTGTTCCTCTGTTGCTTTCAGTTTTATATCCCACATATGAGTGAAGTCGTATGGTTCTCAACTTTTTCTGTCAACTCCTTTCACTTAGCGTGATAATCTCAAGATCCATCCATGTTATCACAAATGGCAGTATTTTATGTTTTCTTATGGCAGAGTAGTACTCCATTATGTTTATATACCACATCTTCTTTATCCAATCAGCTATTGAATAACATATTCTCTAATCACAAGCCTTTGAAATTGGATACCAACCTGAAAAAGAAAGCAGGAAAAACACAAATATGTGGAGATTAAATGAATGACTATTAAAGAACGAGTGGGTCAATAAAGAAAAAAAGGAGAAATCAAAAGAACATTGAAACAAATGAAAATGAAAATACAGCCTATCAAAATTATTGGGAAGCTGCAAAAGTAGTAATAAGAGGGAAATTTATATTATTACAGGCCTATCTCAAAAGAAAAAAAATCCCAGATAAACAATCTAATATTACACCTTAAAAAATTAGAAAAAGAAGACAAATGAAACCCAAAGTCAGCAGAAGGAAGGAAGTAATAAAAATCAGAGCAGAACTAAATGAAACAGAGAACAAAAAGACAATAGAAAAATTAATGCCACAAAGACCTGGTTCTTTGAAAATAATAAAATTGACAAACCCTTGGCTAGACTCACTTTAAGATAAAAAGAGAAAAGACACAATAAACAAAATCAGAAATGAAAGAGGAGAAGTTACCACAAATACCACAGAAATACGAAGGATTGTACAATACTATGAAGGACTACATGCTACTGCATTACATCATCTTGTGCCACATAGTTTGACATGGGGTTTGTCATTTACACCGAATATTCCTAGTGAATATAGACAACTAGTCATGATTGGAAGATGAATTACTGAATAATATTATGAGTAGTTATTTAATATTTCCATGTCAGGCATAGTTCAATATTATATACATTTTATCCTAGGGATATTTATTTTTATCAGAGGAAGTCTGCAGATTAAATTAGTTATTTAAAAAGAATAAAATTGAAGGCAAGTACTAGAACAGACAAATAGGTATGCAATTTTGTAAACGATGGACTTTGTGCCAGGTACAATATAGTTAGGAATATAGTAATTTATCAGAGTAATTAGTGAGTAATATTATTAAATATCTGTTGATAGTAGGATTGTGATTTGCAGAATTTTATTTCCACGGTAATACAAATGCAATAATATGAATACAAGTAAAAATATGAAAAGAAGTATTTAACGCCAACATTTAGTAACCTAGTTCTAAAAGTAATAGTTAAGACACTTAACAGACATAAATTTGCAGTGTTTGTGATTGAGATGGAAACAAATTAACTGCATGGGTGGTTAAGCTTCTGTTTCCCCATATCTGTAGAATATGAAAACAATTTCTCAGAAGCATTTAAAAATGGGCAATCTAAATGACACACTTAGAAGTCTGTTTGTCCTTTCAGTTGGAGCCCAAAGTCCCCTGTATTCTGGAGGTGTGTGCTGAGATGAACTGATTTCAAAATAGCCAGAGTGTGAGAATTTCCTGTCCAGACCTTAAGTGACACATTGATGAGATATTTACTTTTTCCACTCTTGCTTCACTCTGAGCCTTCACAGGGCAGTCGTGAAGGTCACAGATGTTGTTTATTCTTGGTCCTGAATTTATGTTTTTAAATTTCTCCTGTTATGATGCAACTATAGCAGGCCTCTATTATGAGAGTCACCTGGCCTACCACTAAAGGATGCCCGACTTTCTGGCTGACAGAAGGTATGTGTCACTACTCTCCTGTCTCTCATAGCCCATCTCAGGTAATGGGTGATTCCAAGGGTGAATGTGAATCATCTGAGGTACAATTAAAATATACCAAAGTCAAAATGGAACATTGCTGATTCTTAAAAAAGAATTCATTGCACGATGAAGGCCAAACACAATCCTTATATACTTATTTACATGGAATTAAAGCAGCTTGATTTTTAATAAAATCAGGATGAGGTAGCTTCTGTAAAATGCTAAACTAAACTTAATTAAAAACAATCAAAGAACTTTAAAAAAATTGAACAAAATTGGAATAAAGATGCAGTATACTGATTATACTCCTGCTTAATTAATTGTCAAGGTATAACTCATATGAATCAGAAAAAATAACATGTGCCTAAAATAATAACTAAAATATCTAACATTTATTGAGAGTTTGTAAGTGCCAGGTTGAGTGTTGAGTTTTACATGCATCATATCTTGCATAATAGTATTTCCATTTCAGATTAGTACAGTAGGTTACCTGACAGTAAATAACTTTTTAAAGACCACACATTGTAAGTTTCAAAGCCAGAGTTAATTCCTGTCTCTCTGACTACAGAGCCCATTGACTGAATTAGTAAATTACATTTTTTGGATTATTACAATTGCTCACACAGCTAAAGAGATCATCACTGACTTTGACAACCGAAGGTTTTTTTTGAAAGCTTGAATTGACACTGATCTCCCAAATGACCTATACTTTTTTTTTTAATCATTTTATAGGTTAATTAAATCACTTATCAATTATTTTGTAAAATAATTATTTAATACATTTTTTGCTCTTTAATTTTCAGTATTGTTTAGGATATGGATAAGTTATAGTGTATTGTGAAACACTTTCCAACATATAAAATATTTCTTTAAATTTTACTTATTTCTCAGAACTCCTCAATCATTCAAAACAAAGGGCCATTTGGTAACCCCTTCAACAAATAAATTTAAGTCAGTAAGTAAATGGAATTTAGTGCAGGAAATCACTATATATGCCAACCCTACTGTTCTTCATCTTTAGAGCACTTAGTCTTTGACTGCTTTTGGCTTTCAAAACTATCGTAAATATCATGTCTTCTTTTTCCAATAAAACATTAAAATTTTTAGTACAGGCATTGGTGTTAAAATGTTTCTGTGGACTCTGACTTTAAATTAATGGGGATGTTATTCATGAACTATATTTCTTGCTAATTATCTCTTTTTATGCTCCAACAAATAATATATCAACAAATGTAACCATGAGACTCTTATTTAAAACCTAAGTATTTAAATCAAGACCTTTAGATTCTTCTACTGCAAAATGAGCCGAATTCACCCTCTACCCCACCCACTTTTACTGCAAGGGATCTCGTCATTGCATATATTAATACCATTCGTTCTTCAGTACCCTTACTTTAGAGCACAGTCTCTGACACCACTCAGCTGCAGAGATGAATAACGAAAGAGTAACCTATGCAGAACTGAATCGGGCTAAGGACTCCAGGAGACAGCAAATAAAACCTAAGGGCACTAAGAGTTCCATTTCAGTAACAGAGCAGGAAATAACCTATGTAGAATTAAATCTTCAAAATGCTTCTCAGGATCTTCAAGGGAATGACAAGAGCTACCACTGCAAAGGTAAAAAATTTAATAGATACACAGTATAAGTGTTCTAGGACATGCAGTTGGGGTGCAGAGATGTGGGGAACAGTAGGGAATATGTGGAGAAACACTTTATTTGTGGGGATCAGAGCTTGAAGTTGGAATACAGCATTCTAATGTGAAATCTGAGGACTAATTTTGCTCAGGTGCTGTTGTAATGTGTAGTCTTTGACTAGTACCTCATGGAGCATTGCATTTCCTGACAATGCAATGGTACATTCTGGGAGGAAGATTGCAATGGTAGATATGGGGCTGGCCAAGTTTATATATGTGATTCCCTGCGCACGAGTGTGGTTTGTGTGTAAACTGTGTAGACAATTATCTCTATCTCACTTCCTCAGTGTTTCCCTTTTTTCCCTGTAGATATTCCATCACGTCCAGAGAAGCTCGTTGCTGGGATGCTGGGGTTCATCTGTGTTGTCTTGTTGTCCAGTGTGGTAACAATAACTGTTATTCGTCGTAAGTCAATTTTTGAAATATAATGAAGGAACTTTTCACTTTAATGATTGATTGTCATTGCCTCTAAATATTTCCTAATATTATGGAATAGACCTCTAATTTCAACATATACGTTTAGACTAAATGTGAAAAGCTTAACTAAATTTGTCAAAGATTAAATATCAGAATGTAGAGAGCATTTTATAAATATATGTACATATATATTAGGTCGGTGCAAAAGTAATTGAAGTTTTTGCTATTATTTTTGACCTTTGAAATCACAATTCCTTTTGCACCAACCTAATACATATATATCCTGATTTCATAGTTCAACGACATGTTTTAGTAGAGTAAAAGACCTTATTGAGAAATGCAAACTAATTGAGATTGGTAAAATCAAATATTCTAGTGCAGTTTGATCTTTTAGGCTTTTGAAATAAATTTCCCCAAATCTTCATTAATTCATTAATTTTTATTTGTAAAATCAATTTTATTTCAGATTATTCTAATCCTAAACATTATACCAAATGTGAAAGTAGGAAACAAAAAGTGTTATGATTTACCTAGATGAATATGAATCTTTAATAAGATTTATTCCCTTTTTCTAGCTACTGTACTGCCAGAGCAGACTAATTTGCCCATGACAACAGGGATCCAGGAAGGTACAGAATAATTTTCAAGTTGTGATATTACTACAGTTTACAGTTTGTTTTTAACTCAGGGTAGGCAAAAATAATAATAGGGTTTTATTGGGAATATATAAATTATAATATTGGGCAATTAGTGTTCATAAATAATCATTTTAGGAGAATGGTCTTTCTTAGGGAACCATATGAAGAAATATGCATTTTAAATCACCATACCCATTGTTGCCAATTGGCTTACATTTCCCCCTGCTATGCTATGAGACAAATAATTTTGCTGTTCCAAAAACATGGTTTTGTTCATTGACTTTCATGACGTGTGTTAAAGTGGATATTTATGTTTGTGTGTTTTCCTTATTTGGGCACAGAAACTAGGGGGTGAGGCTGACCCTTCTCTGTGAGTGTGTGATTGTGTTTTGTTTGATATGTACCAGTCAATGAAAGTGCATAGAAATGTTATGCACATTATATGATTTACTTATGCCAATATGTAGATTAATTTTTATTTCTTTAATTCAAATTGTTTTTGGATGATAATTTCTTCAGCATATCACTGTGGTCGTTGTCCAAAGGAGTGGTTTACATATTCCAACAACTGTTATTACATCAGCACTGAAAGGAAAACATGGACTGAGAGTCAGACGGCCTGTGCTTCCAAGAACTCACACCTGCTTTACATAGATCATAAAGAAGAAGTGGTAAGATTTTAAAAGTTTCCAACATTTTGTTAAAAGATTATTTTTGTCTACATTATATTTGTAGTATTCATTCATATTTTTTGTATACATTTGTAGTTTAAAGTCTGTTAATATTCTATTGTTTAACTCTTTAATATTTTATTTATATTTCATGCCATTAAAGCACATTTAATAATTTCCAGTTCTTATTTTCCATAGACAACCATGTTTGTATAAGTGCTTTTTGTCTAAAATAAGTTTTGCTATTTAAATTTGCTGTACAATTTTATATTATATCGAGGACACTAAACATCATGATTGTGCAGATTGATTATAAACTGAAAGGACCCATGTCATTACCAGTCAGATCATGAAAAGGAAGTTTCCAGTCCACGATAGCTCACTCCTGTGTATTCTCTCACCACTTTCCCTCCCCCCCACTTAACAACTATTCTGATTTTTAATATTCCAAATTATCATTGCTTAAATTTGAGCTCTTGTAACAGGGATCATTCAGGATGCATTTGATGTGTCTCCTTTCATTCCCATGTGATATTTTTGCAATTCATCCACACTGTTGCATTTATCTGTAGTTAATTTTTGCTACTGTAATACACGTACATGACAGTTTTAATCTGTACTATTCAGAAAAATAGGTGTTTTGTTTTGTTTTTTAATTAATGTTTATTGGGGTGACAATTGTTAGTAAAGTTACATAGGTTTCAAGTGTACAATTCTATAATACATCATCTATATATCACATTGTGTGTTCACCACTCAGAGTCACTTCTCCTTCCATCACCATATGTTTGATACCCTTTTCCCGTGTCTATAAGTTTTTTCTTCTTTATTTGTTTGTCTTGTTCTTTTGTTGTTTTCAGTTTTGTATACCACGTATCAGTGAAATCATATGGTTCTTGACTCTTTTGGTGAGACTTATTTTGCTTAGCATAATAATCTCAAGATCCATCATGTTGTCACAAATGGTACTATTACATCATTTGTTATGGCAGAATAGTATTCCATTTGTATATATACCACATCTTCTTTATTCAATCATCTATCAAAGGACACTGGTTGTTTCCATGTCATGGCCACTGTAAATAAAGCTGCAATGAACATCGGAGCACATATATCTTTTCGGATAAATGTTTTCAGATTTTTTGGGTAGATGCCCAGGAGAGGGATTGCTGGGTCATATGGTAATTCGTAATTTTTTGAGGAACCTCCACACTGCCTTCCATAATGGCTGCACCAATCTGCGTTCCCACCAACAGTGTATGAAGGTTTCTTTTTCTCCACAGCCTCTCCAACACTTGTTACTATTTGTCTTATTGATGATAGCCATTCTGACTGGGGTGAGGTGATATCTCATTGTGGTTTTTACTTGCATTTCTCTGATGATTAGTGATGTCAAACATTGTTTCATATCTCTATTGGCCATCTCTATGTCCTCTTTGAAGAAATGTCTATTAGGTTCTCTTCCTTTTTTTTTTTTTTTTTTGGGTTGCTTGATTTTTGTTGTTAAGTTGTATAAGTTCCTTGCATATTTTGGATATTAGCCCCTTATTGAAGGCGTTGTTTGCAAAAATCTTCTCCTATTATGTTCATTGCCTCTTTATTTTGTCCATGGTTTCTTGTCACTTGCAGACGCTTTTTAGTTTGATATAGTCCTATTCATTTATTTTAGCTTTTATTTCCCCTGCCTTTGGGGTCAAATTCATAAAATGCTCTTTGAACACAAGGTCCGTAAGTTTAGTAGCTATGTTTTCTTCTATGCAGTTTATTCTTTCCGGTCTTATGTTTAAGTCTTTGATCCATTTTGAGTTAATTTTGGTACATGGTGACAGACAGCAGTCTGGTTTCATTTTTTGCACGTGGCTTTCCAATTCTCCCAGCACCATTTATTGAAGAGGCTGTCTTTTTCCATGGTATGTTTTTGGTTTCTTTGTCAAAAATTATCTGTCCTTATTTATGTGGGGTTGTTTTTCGGTTCTCATTTGTAGTCCATTGGTCTGTGTGTCTGTTTTTCTGTCAATACCTTACTGTTTAGATTATTGTAGCTCTGTAGTACAAGCTGAAGTCAGGGAGTGTGATACCTCCAGCATGATTCTTTTTTCTTAGGATTGCTTTGGCTATTCTGGGTCTTTTGTTGTTCCCTACATATCTGATAATTTTTTGTTCTCTTTCTTTAAAAAGATGCCGTTGAGGTTTTGATAGGGATTGCATTAAATCTGTATATTGCTTTTTGTAATATGGCCATTTTAACTATGTTGATTCTTCCAATCCATGAACATGGAATGTCTTTCCATTTCTTTGTGTCTTCTTCAATTTCTTTTAAAAATGTCTTATCATTTTCAGTATATAGGTCTTTCACATCCTTGGTTAAGTTTATTCCTAGGTATTTTATTCTTTTTGTTGTAATTGCAAAAGGACTCTTTTTTTTTAAAATTTCTTTTTCTGAGGTTTCATTGTTAGTATATAGGAATAGAATGCACTCTTGTACTTTGATTTTGCAGCCAACAACTTTACTTTATTCATTTATTGTTTCTAATAGCTTTTCGGTGGTGTCTTTAGGGTTTTGTATATATAGTATCATGTCATCTGCAAAAAATGACAATTTAACTTCTTCATTCCCTATTTGGATGCTTTTATTTCTTTCTCTTGCCTGATTGCTCTGACAAGGACTTGCAATACTATGTTGTAAAGCAGAGGTGGTAGGGGACAGCCCTGTGGTGTTCCTGAATGTAGAGCAATGGGCTTCAGTTTTTTATCATTCATTATAATATTAGCTGAGAATTTGTCACGTATGGCCTTTATTATGTTAAGGTATTTTCCTTCTGTACTCATTTTCTTAAGTCTTTTTGTCAGAAATGGATGTTTGTATTTTGTCAAATTCTTTTTCTGCATCTATTGATATAGTCATATGATTTTTGTCCTTTATTCTTTTTATGTGGTGTATCACATTGATCGATTTGCATATGTTGAACCATCCTTTTGCGCCTGGGATGAACCCCACTTGGTCGTGATGTATAATCTTTTTAGTGCATTGTTGCATTCGATTTGCTAGAATTTCATTTAGGATTTTTGTATCTGTATTCATCAGAGATATTGGTCTGTAATTTTCTTTTTTTGTGTTATCCTTACCAGGTTTTGGTATTAGGGTAATGTTAGCCTCATAAAGTGACTTAGGTCTTTCACATCCTTGGTTGTGTGTTCTTCAATTTTTTGGAAGAGTTTAAGTAGGACAGGTATTAGATCGTCTTTGAATGTTTGATAGAATTCACTAGTGAAGCCATCTGGTTCTGGACTTTTGCTTTTGGGAAGGTTTTGGATGAAAAATTCAATTTCCTTATTGTTGATCAGTCTATTTAGATTTTCTAATAGAATATAGTTTTTTAATATTGGGTATCATGAATAACATTTTATGAAAATCCTATTGACATGTTCTTTCCAATTGTTATAAAGTATTGTATTTATAATTTATATGTTATATATACATGTTATGTAGAATATATTGTATTTGTATAAGTACTATATTTATAATAGTTTATAAATAAAATTCTATTATTATAATTGTATATGTGTATAATTATAATATATTGTCCTCTATGTCTCAGAGTAAAATTGCAGGGGCATAAATATATGTGTATGTCAAATTTATTATTTTATTCCACCATGTTTTGGTTTATTGAGTAAATACACATATTACCAAATAATGCTTAGATTCAAAACTTAGTACTATCAGGAATTTTAATGTTATAATTTTTTGTCATTATAGAAATATATCATGATGATATTAATAGGTATTTTCCTGATTACTATTAGGTTGAACACATTCTTCTGGGCTACTAATCATGCCATGACAAGGACCTGCCATGTCTCTTGTCCATTTCTCCTATACATTGCCTGTCATTTTCCTTCCTCGCAGTTCTTGTTATATTTTGGATATGAACTCTTTTTTGACTTTATGATGCAAATAGCTTTTTTGACCCTGTGGCTTACATTTTTTATGCTCATATTGGAGTCTTTTAATGACCAGAATTTATTAATGTTAGCAGAGTCTACTATATCATTTTGTGTTTCAGTGACCACTTTGGACCTACTTGTGAAATCAGTCAAGGTTCATGAAGATAATCTCTTACATTATTACTCTCTATGTTTCATTGTTTTCCTTTATTATCATTGTCTAAGTAATGGATCATAATTTATAGCAATGATTATCTTTTCATAAATAACTATATAGGTATGTATAATTCTATATATACATACATGCACTAATCGCCTTTATATAGATAGTATGTATTATATATATCTTTACATAGATGATAATGTATATAGTATTATATGTATATACATAAACACAGAAATTCTCCCTTTATCTGTGGGGGAGACCCAGTGGATGCCTGAAATCACTGATACTACTGAAACTTGTATATACAATGGTTTTTCTTATACATAAATACCTATGATAAACTTTAATTTATAAGTTGGGCACAGTGAGAGATTAACAACAGTAAGTAATAATAAAACAGGAGAATTATAAAAATATACTGTAATGAAAGTCACGGATGTGGTCTGTCTCATTTTTCTCTCAAAAAATCTTACTTTGTGTACCAACCCACTTAGAGGTGCGACAACAAAACTAGCACAATTTTCTTTTTCCTTCACAATTTCATAGATGGAGTGTTACTTCTTACTGTAGTTTTTAGCGATTTCTGCAGAAGATTTCTTTGTCTTTCCTTATTAAATTGAGAACTTTCACCTCTTCACTTACAGGAAGCATTTACAGCCTCTCTTTGTTATGTTTGATTGCCAGTATCACTAGTCTCATGCTTTAGAACCATTATTAAATAAAATAATGGTGACTTGAACACAAGCACTGAGATGCAGTGACAGTTGATCTGATAACTAAGAGCTACGTATGACTAACATTAAGGGATGGGAGCATATAGAGCATAGACAAAGAGCTGGACAAAGGAATGATTCATGTCCTGGGCAGAAGGAAGTGGGACGGGGGAGTTGCATCACGTTGCTTAGAATTACACAGAACTTAAACTTCAGTTTTTTAATTTTGGAATTTTCCTTTAATACTTTTGGAGGCTGGTTGACCGTAGGTATCTGACAGCCGGTAACTGAAACCACAGCTAAGGGGCACCTCTGTATATAAATCACGGTCTGCGCAGTCTACAGCAGTTTGTGTAACATGGAGAAACCTTATCTCGCTTTTTGTCCCTTTACTGTGTCCGTTTATAATATAATTGTCTTAAATATTTTGTCAATATACATTGAGAATCACATGGCAGAATGTTATAATTTGCTTCAACTTATAATTTTGCCTCAACTATCAAACAATTTAGAAAACAGAAGAGGAGAAGGAAAGTCAATCTATCTAATAAGATTTTTATTCTTTGTTTTCTTTTCCTTCCTGATGATTCGAGAGTCCCTCTTTTATCATTTAATTCCTGCTTAGATGATTCCCTTTCACTATTATATTAGAGTGGACCTAGTGGTGACAAGTTTTCTTTGTTTTTCTTTATCTGAGAATGTCTTGATTTCCCCTTCATTCTTGAGTAGCATTTTCACTGCAGTTTCCTATGGTTTTTGGTTGAAATGAGGCAGTTAGTATCTAAAAGTTTTCTTTCTTTCTAGCCTGCTCCATTTGTGACCCTTTGACTAGAGAGAACAGGGTTTTCTTGGGACTTTTGTCTGTACCCTTGGGAGTTGTGGTTTGTTGGCCTCTGCAGCATCCAGTCTGGGATAAATGAGCTAAAATTAGTAATTCCAGGAAGCTTACTGCCATCTCTTTCATCAGGTCCTGAGTTCCCAGGTCTGTCATCTTTCTCATCACCTTTTTGAATCTTTTTATGTAGAAGGGATGTTAGCTGTACGAGTATTTAGCGGGAGAAATAAAGAACATCCACCTCCATCTTTCCAGAACAAGAAGTCTGATCTGTAGCAGGTTTAAGAAAAATATTTTAATTTTCTTAAGACTGATTGTCTAGAGAATCTTTTCATGTACTTATTTGTCACCCTTATGTCTTTTAAAATTTTTTTATTAAATTCATTGGGGTGACATTGGAGCTTTTAAATATCCAACTAATATTGAATTGTTTATATCTCCTTTTAATTTTGTCAGTTTCTACTTCTTGTCTTTGAGAGTTCTGTTTGTACGTGGTTGTATGTTTATAAATGTTTTATCTTCTTCTTGCAATGCTATCGTTAACATTGTTTCTTTTTATTTCTAATAATATTTCTTGTGGTACAGCTATTTTGTTTGATATTAAAATGGACATTTCAGCTCTCTTATGGTTACAGTTTGTAGGGTATATTATTTTTCATCCGTTTACTTTCATTTTTAGTGCCTTTGAATACAAAGTGTATTTATGATAGACAAGATCTAGATGGATCTTATATTTTCACTCAGTATGACAATTTATATCTTTTGACTAAAATATTTATTTTATTCACATTTAATATAATTATTGGTATAGTTGGATTTAGGTCTGCTGTTTTGCTCTTCGTTCTATGTGTGTGCCTTTAGGTTTTTTTCTTCCATATTTCCTGCATCATTGTTAAACACATATTATTATAGTGTTCCATTTTAATTCTCTGTTGATGGTTTCGTTTTGTTTTTTATTTTCTTAGTAGTTGCTGTAGATATTAGAAATATATCCTCAACTCATCAAAGTTTAGTTCAAGTTAATTCTGACTAAATTCCACTGAAATATAGAAACTTAGCTCCAATATATCTCCATTTCTTCTCCTATCTGTTGGGATCTTACTATTCCTTCTAATAATGTGGTACCGAGCCAACCATCACTGGTTTGTGAACAAACAACAATAATGCACATCCTTTGTGACTTGGCATTCATGTTTTACACAAGGATGACTCGAAATGAATCATTGTAGGGATTTCTACGCCACAAAAATAAACAAATGTTAACAGATAAGGTTTTCTTCCCCAGAACAAGGTTCCTATTTACCAGCACAAAGTTGCATCCAGATATGATAAAGACCCAACCATACAGTGTTATAATTATTGCCTTAAATAATCTTATTTTTAAAATAAATCACAAGAAGAGAAACACGGATGCTTAAGTTTACCCACATATTTACCATTCCCGCTGCTCTTCCTTCCTTCCTGTGGATATGAGTTACCATCCTGTGTCACTTACTTTTAGCTTGAAGAATTTTTGGAGGGCCGGCAGGTCTGCTAACAAGAAATTCTCTGTTTTTCTGTATGTTGTAAGGTTCTTTTTGCAACTTCTTTTTGAAGGACTGTTTTGCTGAAGTTAGAATTCTTGTTTGACTGTTTTGCTGTGTACCCTGGTGCCGGACCCCACCCCAGTGCTTTCAGCTCTTTGAATATGTCACTCCCTGCCTACTACTCTTCATTATTTCTGTTAACAACTCATCTATTAATCACATTGTTATTTTCATATACGTAAAAAGTAAGTTTTCTTTTGCTTATTTCAAGGTTATTTCTTTTTCATCTGTTTGCTTTCTATTTTACATTTTATATTGTGGTAAAAAGCCCTTAATATAAAACTTACTGCTATCAATTAAAAAAAAAAAAGACACAGGCTTGATTTTTTAGAGGAGTTTAGGTTCAGCAAAATTGAGACAAGACAGAGATTTTCCATATACCCCTTTTGGGCTCCTCATGTCCCTCATCTGGAATAATGTTCAGAACAAATGTGGATTTTGTGTGAGATAATGTGGTTTGAGTGCTGCTGCAGGAGGAAATATCTCACCCATTTCCTCATTTTCACACTGACTCAAGCCTTGTCATAATCCTGCATTTTCCCTCGGGATGATTTTTTTGTCTGTTTCTTCAATGTTTTTCAGTGATTTGATTAAGTATAATATTTGGCTAAGTGGATTTCTGCGTGTTGATTCTTTCGTAGTTTGTTGAGCCTCATATGCCTTCAATATTTTTAAAATTAAATTTAAAAAGTTGTTTATTCATTATGTCTCAAATTGTTTTTTTCTCTCTGTCTCTTTTCTTATTCTCAGTGTATATTTACACCTTTGTTAGTTTTCTTGATACTGCTTCAGAGGTCTCTGAGGATCTGATTATTTTTCACCTTCTTTTTCTCCTGTTTTTGGGATCAATAATTTTTTGAACTTTATGTTCAGTTTCATTAATTCTCTCTCTGTGTTTCAAATTTTATGTAAATTTAGTAAATTTTGCATTACAGATAATGTTTTTAAATTCACATTTCTATTTGATTTATTTATGTAGTTTTTTTTCTGTATTTTGTCCATTTTGTCATTGAACTATAGTCATTTGAACGTAGTTTTCCTCAGAATTTATATATATGTATATATATGTCATTACTGTAAAGTATTTTTTCTAATAACTCTAACATCTTATTTCAGTAAAAGATTCTTTTCACAGATTGTTCTCCCTGAGTACAGAAGGCTTTCTTTGTGTGTTTTCTAATCTTTATGATAAGACATTTTTCATAATATCATGTAGGAAACGCTGATTTTGTTTCAATTTTCTTATATTTATTCTTTTTTGTAACTTGGAAAACTTTTACTGCTGAATCTTCTCCTATAGAGTGTGCTTGCTTGTATTGCTTCTCAGATTTTAAAATTCTTACTGTTTCTTTTTATTTTTAGCCTGACTTCCTAGGAATTTCCCTTGTGCATGCAAAACTTAGTTGACAACAAATGATTATATATTTTTAATGTATTCAAATAACTTCAGTCAATAGAGCTTCCACACCCTGTATTTGATGTACTTGTGTGTGTATATGTGTGTACTGATGAGGGCTCATAACTTTGCAAGTAGCTTTCAAGTCCCCTTTGGTTTTTATTTTTTCCTGGGACGATCTTTATCTCCACTACACAAGGGCACATGGGTTTCATCAGGCAAGAATGTGTAGAGTTCTCTTCTAGTGAACCCTCCCTTTAGTTCCTCTCTGTTATGATTGTGGCTGGCATTGTGCTGGACACCAAGGAGGATATAAACTCAGATGAGAAAAAGGATGGGCTTTCCTCTTTCTAACCTTGTAAATTCAGCACTTTGAGCTGAAAAAATAGTGGACAATTTAGCACCTCCTCCTCCACTGCTAATCAAGTGTGCCCCTGTGGCAACAATACCATTGGTTTTGGCAACCTTTTCCAAATTGTAAAAACTGCAGTTCTTCTTACTCACTGAGCTGGGGGGGAGTGGGAGGAGGGCAGGGCGGACCCGGGAGAAGTCCTAGGCAAGAAGAGTACAATTTTGCTCCATTCTTACTTGAATTTCTAGGAGCTCTTCCAATAATAAATACGTCACAAGGTATTACTAGTCTTTGATCAATTTTTGCAGCCTTGAAATTATTTGCGTCAATTTTCCTCTTCACACAATCAAACTAATACATTTTCCTACTGTGTTCAGTGTATAAGTATATAATGTAAATTGAAAGACTGTATAAAATAGAATTAACACTATATTCCATTAAAAATTCATATTAGTACAAAAGCTTTTATTTGACGTCTCATAAAATTTGTTTTCTCATAGAATTTTTTGAACGCCTTCATTTATTTTTCATGGATTGGACTCTTGTACAGAGCCAATAATAATGTGTGGGTGTGGCCAAATGGCTCAACTTTCTCTTCCAAACTGTAAGTTTCATGAGAACCTTGATATTTTATGTCTTGAAGTAATTAATCTTAGAAAGAAAAACCACTATGTGAACAACTACATGAAGACAATTATTTAAGTGTTTCCATACAAAACTTATACAAGGACTATTCAGATATAGATATATAAGTATTAATCAAAGTGAATTATTTATTCATCAAGTATTAGATTATATAATACCAGATTAATAATATATTATGCTCTGTATTTCAGGTTTTCAATTACTTCAGAGATGGGAAAGAATTGTGCATATGTGACGTTTCCTACACACAACTTTTATTCTGAATCCTGTTTAGAAACAAAACAATATGTTTGTAAGCACCAGGCACTTTGGCTTATCTAAAGGTAGTGTAATACTTTCTACAAAGAACATATTTCTAATTCATTCAAAAATCATACAATTATTTCCTTAGAATAAATTCTTATGGTACTATTTTGAGTACAGTTTTATGTTCTCAACAAAATTAAGATAGGTACTGAGATTTCCCATGTTTCCCCACATCCCTACACCTGCAGAGCTTCCCCCATGATCAACATCACGTGCCACAATGGTACATTTGCTGCTGAGAATGAGTCTACATTGAGGCATCATAATCACTTAAAATCCATAGTTCATGTGAGGCTTCATCCTTGGTGTTGTATAATTATTTTTAAATGTATATTTATATTCATTTAGGATATATACCTAAGCAAATATGTGTTCTTGAGCTTTTGCTGTTTATTAAAATAAATCATATGGAAATTAGAAATTGTAACATCAAGAGCTGTTATTTGTAATTCCTCAATATGGTGAATAATTCCATTTATGTTTTCAAATTAGTTGATTTGTCCTAGCCCTTGAATGTTACAAATGAGGATTCAGCAACACAGGTAGACATATGTGTAAGTCCTAGTGGAGTCAAAAGACGAAAAGGAGAAGAAATTTGTTTAAAGAATTACTGAGTTTTTGTAGGGGAGATAACCTACAAACAGGAGATAATAGAAAATCATGAAGAATACCCTAGAACCTAGAGAATATTATGCTAAGTGAAATAAGTCAGACGGACAAAGACAAATACCATGTGATCTCACTTACACGTGGAATCTAAAGAACAGAATAAATGAGCAAACTAGAGAGAAATAGTATCAGAAATAGAGAAAAACTGAGGGTTCCTAGATGGGAGGGGGGTGGGGATGACGGAGAAGGTGAGGGGATTGGAACGCACAAGTTGTTAACCACAATATTGCCATGGGGCTATGAACAACAGTTTGGAAAATATAACCAATAAGGTAAATAATCAGTAGGGTGTCAGAAGGGCACTTGTCTTCTTAGGGAGACCACTTCATGGACGGAGTACATGACTGACCACTGAAGTTTACACCTGAAGCTGAAACTGAATAATACTAAATGTCAACTATAATTAAATATATATGTAGTCACAAGATGCGGAGTACGGTATAGGGAACAGAGTCAGTGGAATTTTAACCGCTATGTATGCTGTCAGAGAGGTAGTAGATTGGGGAGAGGGGTTATCGCTTTGTGAGGGGTGTAAATGTATAACTGTTACCTTGCTTTGTACACCTGAAACTAAAACAAACAAACACACAACCAAAGAACACCCTACGTGTACCCAACGTGGAATGACTTGGAAGCCAATCTACTCCCTCTGGGTGGGTTTTAGACTTCGCTGAACACAGCGACGGCAGACATATTTGCTGGGCCTGGGATAGAGCAGTTCCACAGTCCGCTGGCTGTTACTGGTGCGGACAGATCTCAGGCTGTGACTGGCAAGCAGGAAGACCTCCCTACCACGGTGTCCTCAGGCAGAGGCAGGCAAAGAAGGAACTATGACTGGACTGGCCCCCAAAAGTGCTGGAGAGTGAACACCACAGGCCTTCCTCCATGCATGAAACTGGCAACCTCACCACAGAAGCCAAAGGAGAGAAAACATCATGAAACCAGGAAGAAGAGTTCTTTCCCTGGCAGTGTCTCTTCAGTGACTTTTCCTGGCAAAACAACATCATGCGAGTTGATAATGAAGAAAAAGTTATAGGACCTAGCTACATTATCTCAGAGAGGGCAATGAAGGACAGATTTGGAGCTGAGATTAATAAATTGTTAATTGGCCCTTGAAATTACTGTGCAAGAATTACAAAGTTGCTATATGACATAATTCTTTACACAGAAAACAGTAAAGACTCCACCAAGAAACCTATTACAAATAATAAACAAATACAGTAAAGTTGCAGGATACCAAATCACTGTGCAAAAATCCCTGCATTGCTACATACTAACAATGAAATTTCAGAAAAGAAATGGAAAAAACCATTTCTTTGCAATTGCGACAAAAAAGAATATAATATCTAGCAATAAACTTAGCAAAGGATGTGAAAGACCTATACAGTGAAAACTATAAGACTTTATTAAAAGAAATTGAAGTAGACACAAAGAAATGGATAGATTTCTGTGTTCATGGATTGGAAGAATTAACATTGTAAAAATTGCCGTATTATCCAAAGCACTATGCAGATGTAATGCAATTCCCATCAAATTCCCAGTGAAAAATTTTAAAGCAATAAACAAGTAATCATCAGATTTGTCTGGAATCATAAATGAGCCTGAATAGCCAAAGCAATCCTAAGCAAACAAACAAACAAACAAAAATAAAATACAAGGCTGGAGGTATCACATTACTAGGCTTCAATTTTTACTACAAAGTGACAATAATCAAAACAGCATGCATTTGACACAAAAACCGACAGAAAGACCAATAAGATAGAATTGAGAACCAGAAAGTAATCCACATATATATGGACAGATAATTTTTGACAAAGAAACCAAAAACATACAATGGAGAAAAGAAAGCCTTTACAATAAGTGGTGCTGGCAAAAATGGGCAGCCCCGTGCAAGAGAATTAAACTAGACTGCAATCTGCCACCATATACCAGAACTAACAAAATGGATCAAAGACCTAAACATAAGACTTGAAACAATCAATTGATAGGAGAAAGCATAGGTACTAAACTGATGGACCTGGGGTTTAGAGAAATTTTTATGAATCTTATCTCAAAGTCAAGAGAAGTAAAAACAAAAATAAATGATATCCAACTAAATATGCAATCAGAAATCTTCTGCAAAAGAAACC
Source organism: Rhinolophus sinicus (assembly GCF_057876585.1). Lineage (NCBI taxonomy): Eukaryota > Metazoa > Chordata > Mammalia > Chiroptera > Rhinolophidae > Rhinolophus > Rhinolophus sinicus. The sequence goes on along the minus strand of NC_142501.1, from coordinate 28,123,467 downwards.
ATCAACAGAACAAAGTGGCAAACAACAGAATGGGAGAAGATATTTGTAAACAATACCTGTGATTGGTTTGTGCTAATATCTAGAATACATATGTAAAGATCTCATACAACTCCTCACCTTTAAAATGTAGGGGTTGTGTTCCATGATTCACCATGAGGAAGCTGGAGCCTTAGGAAGCTTGAATGATCTGAGCCCTGTTACCTCTTGCATCTTATCCTCTAATGCAATGTTTCTCAACCAATTTTTAAAAAAATTTTTCTCCCTCAACCTAAAAGCACTAAGGAGCTTTCAGAGAGATGTTTTCTTAATCCATCTCCATGAAAATTGAAAACCACCAATATATTACACACAGACACACACACACACACACACACACACACACACACACACATCTGTACTTTATACATAAGGTGAGATTTTTCACTAACATCAAAAATCAGTTTTTGTCCACTTTTTGAGGACATCACCCCTGTTGAGAATGCATGAGCTAACACTTTCCTTTCATTCACTCTGCTCCACCCATATCAGCCTCCTCGCTGATCCTCAAATATTCAGATATGCTTCTTCAATAGGAAATTTCATTAGTTGTTTGCTCGATTTCAAATAGTTTTCTCCTTTTATCTGCTATCTTAGTTTTCTTACCAAATTTATGTCTTTGTCCAAATACTACCCTCCCAATGAATCCCAATGAAATTTCAGTTTCCCCTCACAAAGGTATTCCCAAACCACTTACTCTGTTTAAAATGCTTTCATAAAACATTTAAAAAAAAAACAACCTTCTGGCATATTACATATTTCAATTTCTTATCTGGTTAAACAACCAATTTTCTATCACAATTCTGGAGGCTAGAAGTCTGAAATGAAGGTGTCAACAGGGCTGTCCTTTGAAGACTCTTGGGGAGACTATGTTCCATTCTTTTCTCTGAGCTTTTGGTGTAGCAGCCCCCAGTCCTTGGCTTACAGACACATTACTCCAAGCTCTGCCTGTGTCATCTAATTGCTCTCTGTATGGGTCTGTCTATCTGTCTAAAAAGCCCTCTTCGTATATCAGTGTTACTAGTTAAGGGCCTACCCTACATCAGTATGAGCACATATTACCTTGATAACATTTGCAAAGACTCTATTGCCAAATAAGGTCACAATCACAGGCTCTGAGTGGATATTAATTTAGGATGGGCATGGGAGTGTGAACCTATTCGGTAAAATGTAAAATACAGAAAAATGACCAAACATGGCAGTTCAATGTCCAAATCTTTTATTTGGCTGTCATTGTAACTAGTAATAGTATTTGGTTTGGTGTTTGTGAAAATTTGATTCCAACCATATATAAATTAAAGGTTGACAGAGTAATGTGAAGGCTCTCACAAGAGAGGGGAAGAAAACATCCTGGCATAAAATCAGAAATAACAGTTTACCTAGTATTCATGTCACCAGGACATTTCAAATCCTTAAATACACTTAACTCTTTGAAATATTACAGTAAATTTTAATTAAAAAAAAAGAAATATCACAATCAAAAATTTAGATAAACTAGTTTTAGTGGAGAGTAGTGATAATTATTTGGGAATAATTAGCTCTTACTCAGATATATACATATCACATTTTGCATGACACTTAAACTTCTTAACTTTATCAGTGTTGTGTGTTTTCTTCTTCAAATTAAAGTCTTGCATTCTTTTCAGGATCAATAAGACAGAGCACCTAAAATTGAAATGACAGGTAAATATAAAAGAGTAGTGCAAAATATGAATGGTAGTAAAGCCCAGTTAACTAGAATGTCTTCTATGAAAGTGTGGGGAAATCCACAAAATATGGTCTGTGATGTAAACTAACAGGATCTCATCTGCATAGAGATTGTCCAGTTGTTCTATGATAAACACAAAAGAATGCAATATGAATTGCCTTAACCAGACTGAGATTTTCTTTACTTGAACCACGTAAGTTAGAAAGTGCCAAAATTTTAATTTAATTTAGAGACAAACCTTATCTTTAAAATACCTCATTTTTTAATGACTCAGATCCATAATTTATATAGTTTACAATGTGTTTGTTGCATTATCTGCTTAAGATAACCAACTAGTCTTTTCCTAGTTTCTTCATAACATTCAGCATTCGTCAACAATAAGATCTGTTCAAAAGTGGCTTTTGTACTAAGTCCATCAGAAGCAGAGAGATCAGACCAAAGGGTAATTCAATTGAGATGAGGAATCTACCAGATGAAGTGTTCAAAACACTGGTTATAAGGATGCTCAATGATCTCAGGGAGAATATCAGCAAAGAGATAAGAAACAAAATGGAGTTGAAAATGTAAAACATAAGTGGTCAGAAATGAAGAATGCAATACTGATAGAAAGAATACATTAGAGAGAATCAACAATAGATTAGAAGAAGCGGAGAATTGAATTAGCGATTTGAAAGATGAGGTAGCAGAGAACACTCAATGAGTACAGCAAAAAGAAAAAGGTATCCAAAAAAATAAATGAGGATAGTTAAAGGGGTCTGTGGGACAACATCAGGTGTACCAATATTTGCATCTAAGGGTACCAAAAGGATAAGAGAGAGAACAAGGAATTGAAAGTGTATTTGAAGAAATGATGATGGAAAACTGCCATAAGCTGGCAAAGGAAATAGACATACAACCTAAGGAAGTGCAGACAGTCCCAAACAAGATGAACCCAAAGAAGCCCACACCAAAACACATCATAATTAAAATACTAAAATTTAAGACAAAGAGAGAACCTTCAAGGCACCAAGAGAAAAGATCTTAGTTACCTTCAAGGAGCTCTCATAAAGCAGTCAGCTGATTTCTCAAACTCTGCAGGCCAGGAAGATTTGGGACAACATACTCAAAATGATAAAAAGCAAGGAAGTCCAACCAAGACTACTTTATTCAGCAAAGTTATCATTTATGATCTAAGGACACCAAAGAGCATCCTAGACAAGATAAAGCTAAACGAGTTCATCACCACCAAACCAGTATGAAAAGAAATATTAAGGGAACTTCTTTAAGAAAAAAAAAAGATAAATAATATGGAGAATAAAATGGCCAGAATTACATCTCTATCAACATTAATTTCAATGTAAAAGGTTTAATGCTCCAATCAGAAGACATAGGGTGGCTGAGTGGGTAAGAAAACAAAACACTTGCGTATACTGCCTACAAGAGACTCACTTCAGTTGAAAGCCACAGAGACTGAAAGTAAAGAGATGGAAAAAGATATTTCATGAAAATGGAAACAAACAAACCAACAAACAGAAGGCTGGGGTACCAATACTTATACCAGACGAAATAAATTTTAAAACATAGGCTATAACAAGAGACAAAGAATGACCCTGTAATCCCACTTCTGGGTATTGATATTAAGAAACCCAAAACACTACTTTGAAAAGACATATGCATCCATCTGCTCATTGCAGCATTATTTACAATAGTAAAGGTATGGAGGGAACCTGGCTGTCCATCATTGGATGAATAGATAAAAAAGAGGTAGTACATGTATGCAATGCAATATTAGCCATAAACATTAATGAAATCTTGCCATCTGTAAAAACATTGGTGGTCCTGAAGGGTATTGTGCTGATGGAGTAGGTCAGGCAGAGAAAGACAAATGTCATATGATTTCATCTACATGTGAAAACTAAAGAACAAAATGAATAAACTAACAAAACAGAAGCAAACACATACATAGAGAGAACATTTTGATGGTTGACAAATGGGAGGGGGGTGGGGGGATGGATGAACAAAACTGAAGGAATTAAGAAGTACAAACTGGTAGCTACAAAATAATCATGGAGAGGTAAAGTATAGCCTATAGAATATAGTCAGTAATATTGTAATAACTCTGTATGGTGTCATATGGGGACTAGATTTACCTGGGTAATCAATTGGTAAAATATGTAAATGGATAATCACAATGATGTACACGTAAAACTAATATAACAGTGTATGTGAACTGTAATTGAAAAATAAAATTTATTTAAAAATAATTTTTTAAAGTTGGTATTATTACAATAAAAAATTATGTAACATATATACACTCCTTGGATTATTATATATATACTCATTGGAATATATTCACCTGTATATATATCTGGGTCATCCATCGAAGAAACTTCGGTTGCTTCCATACCTTAGTTACTGTATTTAATGCTGCAATAACCATGGGAATACAGATATTTCTTTGAGATATTGATGTCATTTTCTCTGTATATATACCCACAAATGGAATTGCTGGGTCCCATGTAACTTCCAGTTTTAATTTATTTAGGAATGATGAATAAACATTGCCCCTTTTCTTTATATAAGATGGGAAGGATGGAAAGAATTCCATCTGATGTACATTAGATAATTTAGATTTAATGTTTTATTTCTTTTGATATTAATGTGTAATTTAACTTATGTTTTCAAAGTCTACTTTGTCTGACAGCTTCATTTTTGGTTAAGTAAAATTTTTAAAAATTACCTTATTTTTCTCCTACATAGTTAAACTTGAGTTTTATTTTCATTTATAACAAATATATCTATTAATATACCGACAACTAATTATGATTGGAAGATGAATCAATGAATAATATTTTATTGACGAGCAACTTAATGTTTCTGTCTCTTACATTGTGATATAATTAAAAATTCTTTCATGTTTTGTTCTTCACAGAGACATGCATTAATTTTTATCAAGGGGAACCTAAATAACTTACACATAATATAATTAAATGTAACAATTTAAAAAACTAAGGCAGAGAAATTGAGAAGACAGGTTTGGGAATTGGTAATTGTAACAGTTAAAATAAACTTGAAAATGTAGTAATTCTTCAGAACAACAGGAAGGAATATTATTAAACACCTATTTAATCAGGTTATGATTTTTGACTTTTTTCATTATAATAGAAATGACATAACAAATGTAGAGAAGAAAAAGTGGATGATGCCAGTATTTAGCAACCTTGTCTAAGAGTAGAACTTAAACATCTAAGATCCTCGTAATAAAGCCAAAGTTTTCAGTGCTTGTGATTAAGATGGAATCAACAACATGAGTCGTCAAGTCTGTTGTCCCAGAAATCTTTTAGAATATGCAAACAACTTCCCAGAGGCATGTACCAATGGACAAAATAAATGACATACCACAAGCTCAGAGTCTCCTATATTGTGAAGGTGTGTGATAAGGTAAACTGTCTTCAAAATAGCCAAAGTGTAAGAATTTCCTGTTCAAGCTTTAAGTGACATAGTGGTGCAATATCTACTTTGTCCACTTTTGCTTCAGTCTCAGTCTTCACATGCAGCCTGTGAAGACCACAGGTATTGTGTGTTCCAGGAGTAACCTGTTCTTCCACTAAAGAATCTACGACTTTCTGGCCTAAACAAGGTATGTGACTCTACTCTCCTGCCTCTCTGTTAGCTCATCTCATGAAGTGGGAGATTACAAATCCTGGATGTGATGCAACTGAGGTATAATTAATACGCAATGAAATCCAAGTAAACATTGGTATCCCAATTTGTACAATTCAGTCTAAAAATGAGAATAAAATGTGAAATTCGTTGGAGGAATCTTCAAATAAATATAGGCTTGCAGAAAATTACTAATGACTTAATACACATGCATAATTGGGTTTATAAATCAATGTAACTTAATGTGAAATCTTATAAGCATGCTGACGTGGAACAGTTTACTTTGGATTTTGTAATTAATAGGCACAGTTATATCTGTATGTTATTTTATATTTAGTCAGTCTTTAAAAGTAGATTCTTAAAATGAATTCATCATATCATGAAGGTCAAACTTAATTACTCATAGATGGTCGTTGATTAAATAAAAGCAGTTTGACTTGCGATAAAAAACAGGATGAGGTATCATGCAGAAACCCTTATTTAAACTTAATTTTAAACAATCGAAAGACTTTTAAAAAATTGAACAAAACATTGAAAACCAGAATTCACAGTGGTCATAATATCTAATTAACTTCGTTACATTGTCTAACTGACATGAATCAGAAATAGTAACATGACAAATGTATTAAAGTAATAATAAAATATGGAACAAAATACGGAGAGTTTATAAATGCGTTTGAGTATTGTGTTTTACATGCATTATATTTTACATATTTGCATTCCCACTTTAGAGTAGTAAACTAGGTTGCTAGATGCTAGGTAAGTTTTAAAGGTCATACCTTGTAAGTTTCCAAGCCAGAATTTTTTCTAGATCTCACTGAAGGCAGAGCCCATTGACTGAATTATTATATTATGTTTTTTGGTTTATTACACTTGCTTACACAACTAAAGCTACCCTCACTGACTTTAACAGCCATAAGACCTTTCGGAAGTTTGCACCCAAACTGTTCCTCCATAAATGATCTACACATTTATTTATCATGTTATGATTTCAAATCTTAGCCATTAAATAAATTGCAACTAACTTGTGTAAAGTAAGCATTTTAAAAATCTTTTTATGTTGTATTGTTTTATTATTTATTAAGTTTTGGATAACTTTAATGTGTAACATTTTTCAACATACAAAATATTTCTTTAACATTTTAATGATGTCTCAGAATTCCACATATTCAAAATACAATATCATTGGTTATACCTCATCTGCCCTTTTAGTACATAAATATAAGTGACTAAGTGAAAGTAATTTAGTGCAGGAAATTACTATATACGTTAGCACTACTATTTCCCCAACTTTAGAACACTCACTCTTTAACCTGTAGTAGATTTAAAAATTGTCATAAATATTGGTGCATCACTTTCCTTTCTATACAACAATTTAATGTACACATAGTCATTCTTACAATGTTAAAATGTTTAAGTGGAATCTGACTTTAGATTAATAAAGATGTAAGAGTCATGAATATCTTTATCCCTAATTTATTACTTTTCATTGCTGTAACCAATAATATAGTATGACACATAGAATATCATTTTAAAAACTATTCTTCTGTCATGAAACACTTATTTAAAGCTCTAATCAATTAGAATACGACCTCACATTGGTACACTGTAAAATGAGCACTGTTACTTATCTCACACTCTACCCACGTTGACTATTCTAGGAATCTTGCCATTATTCACACCATTTATTAACTAAAGTAAAGTTATCACAGGCGCCATACCTGACATTACTCAGCTGCAGAGATGGATATCCAACTAGAAAACTACTCAGAACAGAATCTGGCTAAGGACTCGAGGAGACAGCAGCCAAAAGGTAAGGGCATGAAAAGCTCCATTTTACTAATTGAACAGCAAACATCCTATGAGGAATCAACCCTTCAAATTCTTGTCAGGATGATCAAGGGAATGACAAGAATGACAACTGCAAAGGTAAAGCATTGAATAGACCCAGAGTATAAGTGTTCTAGGATGTGCAGCTGGGTGTAGAGATGTGGGGAAACAGTAGGGAATAAGCTCACATATTTTTAATTAGTGAGGAAAAGAGGTTGAAGTTGGAACACAATATTCTAACATGAATTCTGGGGACTAATTTATGCAGGTATCGTGGTAAGGTGCAGTCTTTGACGAACAATTCATGAAGCATCATATTTCTTGAAAATGCAATGGCATATTCTGAAATGTTACAATGGCAGATATGGGTTTGGAGTTCAAGTTTATATATATATAATCTGGTGGTGGGGTGGAGTGGTGGGGAGGCGAGAGAGGGAGAGAGAGAGAGAGAGAGAGAGAGAGAGAGAGAGAGAGAGAGAGAGAGAGAGAGAGAGAGAGAGAGAGAGAGAATCCTTATACACACTGATAATCCTTACCATGTGTTGTTAAAAAATATATTTATTTATATATATAAATATGATTCCATGCGTGTAAACTGTCTGAACATTTGTCTCCATCTCTCCTTCTCAGTGTTTCATTTCTTTCCTGCAGAATCAGAATCACCTCCAGAGAAGCTCATTGCTGGGATCCTGGGAGTCATTTGTCTCATCCTTATGTACACTGTAGTAAGAATGATGCATTTTATCCCCAGTGAGTACTTTTTTGAAAGACTAAGAGGGAACTTTCCACTCTAATGATCATCAGTGCCTCTAAACGTTTTATAATACTATGAAATAGAACTCTCATTTTAATGTGCGTATTTAGAATAAATGTGGAATGTTTCTTTTGAATTTCAAAAGTATAATTACCCGAATATTTCTATAGAATATTACATGTGTTTGTATTCAGCTTTCATAGATCAAAGATATGCTTTTTATATTTAGTCATAGACCTTTTATTCTGATTTTTCTGAATATCGTGTCTCATTTTAATCTCATAGACCTTATTGAGAAATACAAGTTAAGTGTTCAGATTAGTTAAACCAATATTGTAAGAACTGGTGACAATTGATCCTCTAAGCATTTGAAATATTTCTCCCCAAATCTTCACTACTTTATTACTTTTTCTTAAAATCAATTTTATTTCAGATTTTTCTAATTTTAAGCAAAACACCAAATTTCATTCTAAGAAACTAAAATTATGATTTTTAGATAAATATTAATTTTTTAAATAAGAATTACTTTTTGTTTTCTAGCTACTGTACTGCCAGAGCAGAATAATTCCTCCTTGACAACAGGGATCCAGGAAGGTACAGAATGATTTTCAAAGTTCTGATATTACTACAGTTTACAGTTTGTCTGTAACTCAGGGTAGGCAAAAATAATAATAGGGTTTTATTGGGAATATATAAATTATAACATTGGGCAATTAGTGTTCATAAATAATCATTTTAGGAGAACGCTCCATTTTATGGAAGAATATGAAGAAATATGCATTTCAAATCACCATACCCATTGTTCCCAAATGGCTTACATTTCCCCTGCTCTGCTACGAGACAAATAATTTTGTTATTCCAAAAACGTGGTTTTGTTCATTGACTTTCATGACACGTGTTAAAGTGGATATTTATGTTTGTGTGTTTTCCTTATTTGGTCACAAAAATTAGGGGGTGAGAGGCTGACCCTTCTCTGTGAGTGTGTGATTGTGTTTTGTTTGATATGTACCAGTCAATGAAGGTGCATAGAAATGTTATGCACATATATGATTTACTTATGTCAATATGTAAATTAATTTTTATTTCTTTAATTCAAATTGTTTTTGGATGATAATTTCTTCAGCATATCATTGTGGTCGTTGCCCAAAGGAGTGGTTTACATATTCCAACAACTGCTATTACATCAGCACTGAAAGAAAAACATGGACTGAGAGTCAGACGGCCTGTGCTTCCAAGAACTCACACCTTCTTTACATAGATAATAAGGAAGAAGTGGTAAGATTTTAAAAGTTTCCAGCATTTTGTTAAAAGATTATTTTTGTCTACATATATTTGTAGTATTCATTCATATTTTTGTATACATTTGTAGTTTAAAGTCTGTTAATATTCTATCGTTTAACTCTTTAATATTTTATTTATATTTCATGCCATTAATGCACATTTAATAATTTCCAGTTCTTATTTTCCATAGACAACCATGCTTGTATACGTGCTTTTTGTCTAAAATAAGTTTTGCTATTTAAATTTCCTGTACAATTTTATATCATATCGAGGACACTAAACATCATGATTGTGCAGATTGATTATAAACTGAAAGGACCCATGTCATTACCAGTCAGATCATGAAAAGGAAGCTTCCAGTCCACAATAGCTCACTCCTGTGTATTCTCTCACAACTTTTCCTCTCCCCTACTTAACAACTGTTCTGTATTTTAATATTCCAAATTATCTTTGCTTAAATTTGAGCTCTTGTAACAGGGATCATTCAGGATGCATTTGATGTGTCTCCTTTCATTCCCATATGATAGTTTTACAATTCATCCACACTGTTGCATTTATCTGTAGTTAATATTTGCTACTGTAATACACGTACATGACAGTTTTAATCTGTACTATTCAGAAATATAGTTTTTTTGTTTTGTTTTGTTTTTAATTAAAGTTTATTGGGGTGACAATTGTTAGTAAAGTTACATAGGTTTCAAGCGTACAATTCTATAATACATTATCTATATATCACATTGTGTGTTCACTCAGAGTCAGTTCTCCTTCCATCACCATATATTTGATCCCCTTTTCCCGTGTCTATAAGTTTTTTCTTCTTTATTTGTTTGTCTTGTTCTTTTGCTGTTTTCAGTTTTATATACCACAAATCAGTGAAATCATATGGTTCTTGACTCTTTCGGTGCGACTTATTTTGCTTAGCATAATAATCTCAAGATCCATCGTGTTGTCACAAATGGTACTATTACATCATTTGTTATGGCAGAATAGTATTCCATTTGTATATTATATCACATCTTCTTTATTCAATCATCCATCAAAGGACACTGGTTGTTTCCATGTCATGGCCACAGTAAATAAAGGTGCAATGAACATCGGAGCACATATATCTTTTCGGATAAATATTTTCAGATTTTTTGGGTAGATGCCCAGGAGAGGGATTGCTGGGTCATATGGTAATTCTATTATTAATTTTTTGAAGAACATCCACATTGCCTTCCATAGCGCCTGCACCAATCTGCATTCCCACCAACAGTGTGATTGTTTCTTTTTCTCTATAGCCTCTCCAACACTTGTTACTATTTGTCTTGTTGATGATAGCCATTCTGACTGGGGTGAGGTGATATCTCATTGTGGTTTTTACTTGCATTTCTCTGATGATTTGTGATGTCAAACATTGTTTCATATGTCTATTGGCCATCTGTATGTCCTCTTTGGAGAAACGTCTATTAGGTACTCTGCCCAGGTTTTTTTTTTTTTTTTTTTTTTGGGGGGTTTCTTGATTTTTGTTGTTGAGTTGTATGAGTTCCTTGCATATTTTGGATATTAGTACCTTATCGAAGGCGTTGTTTGCAAAAATCTTCTCCCATTATGTTCGCTGCCTCTTTATTTTATCCATGGTTTTTTGTCGTTTGCAGAAGCGTTTTAGTTTGATATAGTCCCAATCATTTATTTTAGCTTTTACTTCCCCTGCCTTTGGGGTCAAATTCATAAAATGCTCTTTGAAAATAGGTCCATAAATTTAGTAGCTATGTTTTCTTCTATGCAGTTTATTCTTTAAAGTCTTATGTTTAAGTCTTTGATCTATTTTGAGTTAATTTTGGTATATGGTGACAGAGAGCAGTCTGATTTCAGTTTTTGCATGTGGCTTTCCAATTCTCCCAGCACCATTTATCGAAGAGGCTGTCTTTTCTCTATTGTATGTTTTTGGCTTATTTGTCAAAAATTATCTTTCCATATTTATGGGGGTTTATTTCTGGGTTCTCAATTCTATTCCATTGGTCTGTGTGTCTGTTTTTCTGCCAATACCATGCTGTTTTGATTATTGTAGCCTTGCAGTACAAGCCAAAGTCAGGGAGTGTGATACCTCCAGTATTCTTCTTTTTTCTTAAGATTGCTTTGGCTATTCTGGGTCTTTTGTTGTTCCGTACAAATCTGATAATTTTTTGTTCTATTTTTTAAAAAAGATGCCGTTGAGATTTTGATGGGGATTGCATTAAATCTGTATATTGCTTTTTGTAATATGGCCATTTTAACTATGTTGATTCTTCCAATCCATGAACATGGAATGTCTTTCCATTTCTTTGTGTCTTCTTCAATTTCTTTTAAAAATATATTACAGTTTTCAGTATATAGGTCTTTCACATGCTTGGTTAAGTTTATTCCTAGATATTTTATTCTTTTTGTTGTAATTGCAGAAGGAATCTTTTTTTAAAAATTTGTTTTTCTGAGATTTCATGGTTAGTATATAGGAATAGAATGGACTCTTGTACATTGATTTTTCAGCTAACAACTTTACTGTATTCATGTATTGTTTCTAATAGCTTTTCGGTGGAGTCTTTAGGGTTTTCTATATATAGTATCATGTCATCTGCAAAAAGTGACAATTTAACTTCTTTATTCCCTATTTGGATGCCTTTTATTTCTTTCCCTTGCCTGATTGCTCTGGCAAGGACTTCCAATACTATGTTGAAAAGCAGAGGTGATAGGGGACAGCCCTGTGGTGTTCCTGAACGTAGAGCAAAGGACTTCAGTTTTTTATTATTCATTATAATATTAACTGAGGGTTTGTCACATATGGCCTTTATTATGTTAAGGTATTTTCCTTCTGTACTCATTTTCTTAAGTCTTTTTGTCAGAAATGGATGTTCGTATTTTGTCAAGCTCTTTTTCTGCATCTATTGATATAATCATATGATTTTTGTCCTTTATTCTTTTTATGTGGTGTATCACATTGATCGATTTGCATATGTTGAACCATCCTTTTGCGCCTGGGATGAACCCCACTTGGTCGTGATGTATAATCTTTTTAGTGCATTGTTGCATTCGATTTGCTAGAATTTCATTTAGGATTTTTGTATCTGTATTCATCAGAGATATTGGTCTGTAATTTTCTTTTTTTGTGTTATCTTTACCAGGTTTTGGTATTAGGGTAATGTTAGCCTCATAAAGTGACTTAGGTCTTTCACATCCTTGGTTGTGTGTTCTTCAATTTTTTGGAAGAGTTTGAGTAGGACAGGTATTAGATCTTCTTTGAATGTTTGGTAGAATTCACTAGTGAAGCCATCTGGTTCTGGACTTTCGCTTTTGGGAAGGTTTTGGATGAAAAATTCAATTTTCTTGTTGTTTATCAGTCTATTTAGATTTTCTAATAGAATATAGTTTTTTAAAATTGGGTATCATGAATAACATTTTATGAAAATCCTATTGACATGTTCTTTCCAATTGTTATAAAGTATTGTATTTATAATTTATATGTTATATATACATGTTATGTAGAATATATTGTATTTATATAAGTGCTATATCGATAATAGTTCATAAATAAAATTCTATTATTATAATTGTATATGTGTATAATTATAATATATTGTCCTCTATGTCTCAGAGTAAAATTATAGGGGCATAAATATATGTGTATGTCAAATTTATTATTTTATTCCACCATGTTTTGGTTTATTGAGTAAATACACATATTACCAAATAGTGCTTAGATTCAAAAGTTAGTACTATCAGAAATTTTAATGTTATAATTTTTTGACATTATAGAAAAATATCATGATGATATTAATAAGTCTTTCATGTACTTATTTGTCACCATACGTCTTTTAAATTTTTTTTATTAAATTCATTGGGGTGACATTGGAGCATTTAAATATTCAACTAATATTGAATTGTTTATATCTCCTTTTAAGTTTGTCAGTTTCTACTTCTTGTGTTTGAGAGTTCTGTTTGTACGTGGTTGTATGTTTATAAATGTTTTATCTTCCTCTTGTAATGTCGTCATTAACATTGTTTCTTTTTATTTCTAATAATATTTCTTGTAGTACAGCTATTTTGTTTGATATTAGAATGGCCAATTCAGCTCCCTTATGGTTACAGTTTGTAGGGTATATTATTTTTCATCTGTTTACTTTCATTTTTAGTGCCTTTGAATATAAAGTGTATTTATGATACACTAGATCTAGATGGATCTTATATTTTCACTCAGTATGACAATTTATATCTTTTGACTAAAATATTTATTTTATTCACATTTAATATAATTATTGGTATAGTTGGATTTAGGTCTGCTGTTTTGCTCTTCGTTCTACGTGCGTGCCTTAGGTTTTTTTCTTCCATATTTCCTGCATCTTTGTTAAACACATATTATTATAGTGTTCCATTTTAATTCTCTGTTGATGGTTTCGTTTTGTTTTTTATTTTCTTAGTTGTTGCTGTAGATATTACAAATATATCCTCAACTCATCACAGTCTAGCTCAAGTTAATTCTGACTAAATTCCTGTGAAATATAGAAACTTAGCGCCAATATATCTCCATTTCCTCTCCCATCTGTTGGGACTTACCATTCCTTCTAACAATGTGGTACCGAGCCAGCCAGCACTGGTTTGTGAACAAACAACAATAATGCACATCCTTTGTGACCTGACATTCATGTTTTACACAAGGATGACTCGAAATGAATCATTGTAGGGATTTCTACGCCACAAAAATAAACAAATGTTAACAGATAAGGTTTTCTTCCCCAGAACAAGGTTCCTATTTACCAGCACAAAGTTGCATCCAGATATGATAAAGACCCAACCATACAGTGTTATAATTATTGCCTTAAATAATCTTATTTTTAAAATAAATCACAAGAAGAGAAACACGGATGCTTAAGTTTACCCACATATTTACCATTCCTGCTGCTCTTCCTTCCTTCCTGTAGGTATGAGTTACCATCCTGTGTCACTTACTTTCAACTTGAAGAATTTTTGGAGGGCCGGCAGGTCTGCTAACAAGAAATTCTCTGTTTTTCTGTATGTTGTAAGGTTCTTTTTGCAACTTCTTTTTGAAGGACTGTTTTGCTGAAGTTAGAATTCTTGTTTGACTGTTTTGTTGTGTACCCTGGTGCCGGACCCCACCACAGTGCTTTCAGCTCTTTGAATATGTCACTCCCTGCCTACTACTCTTCATCATTTCTGTTAACAACTCATCTATTAATCACATTGTTATTTTCATATATGTAAAGAGTAAGTTTTCTTTTGCTTATTTCAAGGTTATTTCTTTTTATTTGTTTGCTTTCTGTTTTACATTTTACATTGTGGTAAAAAGCCCTTAATATAAAACTTACTGCTATCAATTAAAAAAAAAAAAAGACACAGGCTTGATTTTTTAGAGGAGTTTAGGTTCAGCAAAATTGAGACAAGACAGAGATTTTCCATATACCCCTTTTGGGCTCCTCATGTCCCTCATCTGGAATAATGTTCAGAACAAATGTGGATTTTGTGTGAGATAATGTGGTCTGAGTGCTGCTGCAGGAGGGAAATATCTCACCCATTTCCTCATTTTCACACTGACTCAAGCCATGTCAATCCTGCATTTCCCTCGGGATGATTTTTTTGTCTGTTTCTTCAATGTTTGTCAGTGATTTGATTAAGTATAATATTTTGCTAAGTGGATTTCTGCGTGTTGATTCTTTCGTAGTTTGTTGAGCCTCATATGCCTTCAATATTTTCAAATTAAATTTAAAAAGTTGTTTATTCATTATGTCTCAAATTGTTTTTTTCTCTCTGTCTCTTTTCTTATTCTCAGTGTATATTTACACCTTTGTTAGTTTTCTTGACACTGCTTCAGAGGTCTCTGAGGATCTGATTATTTTCACCTTCTTTTTCTCCTGTTTTTGGGATCAATAATTTTTTGAACTTTATGTTCAGTTTCATTAATTCTGTCTCTGTGTTTCAAATATTATGTAAATTTAGTAAATTTTGCATTACAGATAATGTTTTTAAATTCACATTTCTATTTGATTTATTTATGTAGTTTTTTTTCTGTATTTTGTACATTTTGTCATTGAACTATAGTCATTTGAATGTAGTTTTCCTCAGAATTTATATATATGTATATATATGTCATTACTGTAAAGTATTTTTTCTAATAACTCTAACATCTTATTTCAGTAAAAGATTCTTTTCACAGATTGTTCTCCCTGAGTACAGAAGGCTTTCTTTGTGTGTTTTCTAATCTTTATGATAAGACATTTTTCATAATATCATGTAGGAAACGCTGATTTTGTTTCAATTTTCTTATATTTATTCTTTTTTGTAACTTGGAAAACTTTTACTGCTGAATCTTCTCCTATAGAGTGTGCTTGCTTGTATTGCTTCTCAGATTTTAAAATTCTTACTGTTTCTTTTTATTTTTAGCCTGACTTCCTAGGAATTTCCCTTGTGCATGCAAAACTTAGTTGACAACAAATGATTATATATTTTTAATGTATTCAAATAACTTTAGTCAATAGAGCTTCCACACCTGTATTTGATGTACTTGTGTGTGTGTATGTGTGTACTGATGAGGGTTCATAACTTTGCAAGTAGCTTTCAAATCCCCTTTGGTTTTTATTTTTTCCTGGGACGATCTTTATCTCTACTACACAAAGGCACATGGGTTTCATCAGGCAAGAATGTGTAGAGTTCTCTTCTAGTGAACCCTCCCTTTAGTTCCTCTCTGTTATGATTGTGGCTGGCATTGTGCTGGACACCAAGGAGGATATAAACTCAGATGAGAAAAAGGATGGGCTTTCCTCTTTCTAACCTTGTAAATTCAGCACTTTGAGCTGAAAAAATAGTGGACAATTTAGCACCTCCTCCCCCACTGCTAATCAAGTGTGCCCCTGTGGCAACAATACCATTGGTTTTGTCAGCCTTTTCCAAATTGTAAAAACTGCAGTTCTTCTTACTCACTGAGCTGGGGGGGGAGTGGGGGGAGGGCAGGGCGGACCCGGGAGAAGTCCTAGGCAAGAAGAGTACAATTTTGCTCCATTCTTACTTGAATTTCTAGGAGCTCTTCCAATAATAAATACGTCACAAGGTATTACTAGTCTTTGATCAATTTTTGCAGCCTTGAAATTATTTGCGTCAATTTTCCTCTTCACACAATCAAACTAATACATTTTCCTACTGTGTTCAGTGTATAAGTATATAATGTAAATTGAAAGACTGTATAAAATAGAATTAACACTATATTCCATTAAAAATTCATATTAGTACAAAAGCTTTTATTTGACGTCTCATAAAATTTGTTTTCTCATAGAATTTTTTGAACGCCTTCATTTATTTTTCATGGATTGGACTCTTGTACAGAGCCAATAATAATGTGTGGGTGTGGCCAAATGGCTCAACTTTCTCTTCCAAACTGTAAGTTTCATGAGAACCTTGATATTTTATGTCTTGAAGTAATTAATCTTAGAAAGAAAAACCACTATATGAACAACTACATGAAGACAATTATTTAAGTGTTTCCATACAAAACTTATACAAGGACTATTCAGATATAGATATATAAGTATTAATCAAAGTGAATTGTTTATTCATCAAGTATTAGATTATATAATACCAGACTAATAATATATTATGCTCTTTATTTCAGGTTTTCAATTACTTCAGAGATGGGAAAGAATTGTGCATATGTGACATTTCATACACATAGCTTTTATTCTGAATCCTGTTTAGAAACAAAACAATATGTTTGTAAGCACGAGGCACTTTGGCTCATCTAAAGTTGGTATAATACTTTCTACAAAAACATATTTTTAATTCATTCAAAAATCATACAATTATTTCCTTAGAATAAGTTCTTATGGTACTATTTTGAATACAGTTTTATGTTCTCAACAAAATTAAGATAGGTACTGAGATTTCCCATTTTTCCCCACATCCCTACACCTGCAGAGTTTCCCCCATGATCAACATCACTTGCCACAATGGTACATTTGCTGCTGAGAATGAGTCTACATTGAGGCATCATAATCACTTAAAATCCATAGTTCATGTGAGGCTTCATCCTTGGTGTTGTACAATTATTTTTAAATCTATATTTATATTCATTTAGGATATATACCTAAGCAAATAATGTGTTCTTGAGCTTTTGCTGTTTATTAAAATAAATCATATGGAAATTAGAAACTGTAACATCAAGAGCTGTTATTTGTAATTCCTCAATATGGTGAATAATTTCATTTATGTTTTTAAATTAGTTGATTTGTCCTAGCCCTTGAATGTTACAAATGAGGATTCAGCAACACAGGTAGACATATGTGTAAGTCCTAGTGGAGTCAAAAGATGAAAAGGAGAAGAAATTTGGTTTAAAGAATTACTGAGTTTTTGTAGGGGAGATAGCCTACAAACAGAAGATAACAGAAAATCATGAAGAATACCCTAGGACCTAGAGAACATTTTGCTAAGTGAAATAAGTCAGACGGACAAAGACAAATACCATACGATATCACTTACATGTGGAATGTAAAGAACAGAATAAATGAGCAAACTAAAGAGAAATAGTATCAGAAATAGAGAAAAACTGAGGGTTCCTAGATGGGAGGGGTGTGGAGATGAGAGAGATGGTGAGGGGATTGGAACTCACAAGTTGGTAACCACAATATTGCCATGGGGCTATGAACGACAGTTTGGGAAACATAACCAATAATGTAAATAATCAGTAGGGTGTCAGAAGGGCACTTGTCTTATTAGGGAGACCACTTCATGGACGGAGCACATGACTGACCACTGAAGTTTACACCTGAAGCTGAAGCTGAATAATACTAAATGTCAACTATAATTAAATATATCTGTAGTCACAGGATGTGGCGTACAATATAGGGAACAGAGTCAGTGGAATTGTAACAGCTATGTATGCTGTCAGAGAGGTAGTAGATTGGGGAGAGGGGTTATCGCTTTGTGAGGGGTGTAAATGTCTAACTGTTACATTGCTTTCTACACCTGAAACTAAAACAAACACACAAACAAAGAATACCCGAGGATTCAAGAAGAGTACCCAACGTGGAATGACTTGGAAGCCAATCTACTCCCTCTGGGTTTTAGACTTCACTGAACACAGCGACAGCAGACATATTTGCTGGGCCTGGGATAGAGCAGTTCCACAGTCCGCTGGCTGTTACTGGTGAGGATGGATCTCAGGCTGTGACTGGCAAGCAGGAAGACCTCCCTACCATGGTGTCCTCAGGCAGAAGTTGGAAAAGAAGGAACTATGACTGGGACTGGCCCCAAAAACTGCTGGAGAGTGAACACCACAGGCCTTCCTCCATGCATGAAACTGGCTAACTCACCACAGAAGCCAAAGGAGAGAAAACATCATGAAACCAGGAACAAGATTTCTTTCCCTGTCAGTGTGTCTTCAGTGACTTTTCCTGGCAAAACAACATCATGTGAGTTGATAATGGAGAAAATGTTATAGGATCTAGCTCCATTATCTCAGAGAGGGCAATGAAGGACAGATTTGGAGCTGAGATTAATAAATTGTTAATTGGCCCTCAAAATTACTGCGCAAGAATTACAAAGTTGCTATATGACATAATTCTTTGCACAGAAAACAGTAAAGACTCCACCAAGAAACCTATTACAAATAATAAACAAATACAGTAAAGTTGCAGGATACAAAATCAATGTGTAAAAATCCCTGCTTTGCTACATACTAACAATGAAATTTCAGAAAAGAAATGGAAAAAAACATTTCTTTGCAATTGCGACAAAAGAGAATACAATATCTAGCAATAAACTTAGCAAAGGATGTGAAAGACCTATACAGTGAAAAACTGTAAGACTTTATTAAAAGACGTTGAAGTAGACACAAAGAAATGGATAGATTTCTGTGTTCATGGATTGGAAGAATTAACATTGTAATAATTGCCGTATTATCCAAAGCACTATGCAGAAGTAATGCAATTCCCATCAAATTCCTAGTGAAAAATTTTAAAGAAATAGAACAAGTAATCATCAGATTTGTCTGGAATCACAAATGAGCCTGAATAGCCAAAGCAATCCTAAACAAACAAACAAACAAAAAAAATAAAAAACAAGGCTGGAGGTATCACATTACTAGGCTTCAATTTTTACTACAAAGTGACAATAATCAAAACAACATGCATTTGACACAAAAACTGGAGCAAAGACCAATCAGATAGAATTGAGAACCCAGAAATTAATCCACATATATGTGGGCAGATAATTTTTGACAAAGGAGCCAAAAGCATACAATGGAGAAAAGAAAGCCTTTTCAATAAGTGGTGCTGGCAAAAATGGGCAGCCCCGTGCAAGAGAATTAAACTAGACTGTAATCTGTCACCATACACCAAAACTAACACAAAATGGATCAAAGACCTAAACATAAGTCTTGAAACAATAAATTGATAGGAGAAAGCATAGGTACCAAACTGATGGACCTGGGGTTTAGAGAAGTTTTTATGAATCTTATCTCAAAGTAAAGAGAAGTAAAAACAAAAATAAATGATATCCAACTAAATTTGCAACCAGAAATCTTCTGCAAAAGAAACCATCAACAGAACAAAGTGGCAAACAACAGAATGGGAGAAGATATTTGTAAACAATACCTGTGATTGGTTTGTGCTGATATCTAGAATACATATGTAAAGATCTCATACAACTCCTCACCTTTAAAATGTAGGGGTTGTGTTCCATGATTCACCATGAGGAAGCTGGAGCCTTAGAAAGCTTGAATGATCTGAGCCCTGTTACCTCTTGCATCTTATCCTCTAATACAATGTTTCTCAACCAATTTTTAAAAAAATTTTTCTCCCTCAACCTAAAGGCACTAAGGAGCTTTCAGAGAGATGTTTTCTTAATCCGTCTCCATGAAAATTGAAAACCACCAATATATTACACACAGACACACACACACACACACACACACACACACACACACACACACATCTGTACTTTATACATAAAGTGAGATTTTTTCACTAACATCAAAAATCTTTTTTTGTCCCTTTTTTGAGGATATCATCCCTGTTGAGAATGAATGAGGTAACACTTTCCTTTCACTCACTCTGCTCCACCTATATCAGCCTCCTTGCTGATCCTCAAATATTCAGACATGCTTCTTCAATAGGAAATTTCATTAGTTGTTTGCTCGATGTCAAATAGTTTTCTCCATTTATCTGCTATCTTAGTTTTCTTACCAAATTTATGTCTTTGTCCAAATACTACCCTCCCAATGAATCCCAATGAAATTTCAGTTTCCCTTCACAAAGGTATTCCCAAACCACTTACTCTGTTTAAAATGCTTTCATACAACATTAAAAAAATAATCTTCTAATATATTATATATTTCAATTTCTTATCTGGCTTAAACAACCCATTCTTTATCAGTTCTGGAGGCTAAAAAATGAAATGAAAGTGTCAACAGCACTGTCCTCATTTGAAGACTCTTGGGGAGACTATGCTCCATGTTTTTCTCTGAGCTTTTGGTGTAGCCCCCAGTCCTTGGCTTACAGACACATTACTCCAAGCTCTGCCTCTGTCATCTCGTTGCTCTACGTATGGGTCTGTATTTCTGTCTAAATAGCCCTCTTCTTATATTATATCAGTTGTACTAGTTAAGGGCCTACCTTACATCAGTACGAGCACATATTAACTTGATTACATTTACAAAGATTCTATTGTCAAATAAGCTCACAATCACAGGCTCTGAGTGGATATTAATTTAGGATGGGCATGGGAGTGTGAACGTATTCGGTAAAATGTAAAATACAGAAAAATGACCAAACATGGCAGTTCAATGTCCAAATCTTTTATTTGGCTGTCATTGTAACTAGTAATAGTATTTGGTTTGGTGTTTGTGAAAATTTGATTCCAACCATATATAAATTAAAGGTTGACAGAGTAATGTGAAGGCTCTCACAAGAGAGGGGAAGAAAACATCCTGGCATAAAATCAGAAATAACAGTTTACCTAGTATTCATGTCACCAGGACATTTCAAATCCTTAAATACGCTTAACTCTTTGAAATATTACAGTAAACTTTAATTAAAAAAAAGAAATATCACAATCAAAAATTTAGATAAACTAGTTTTAGTGGAGAGTAGTGATAATTATTTGGGTATAATTAGCTCTTACTCAGATATATACATATCACATTTTGCATGACACTTAAACTTCTTAACTTTATCAGTGTTGTGTGTTTTCTTCTTCAAATTAAAGTCTTGCATTCTTTTCAGGATCAATAAGACAGAGCACCTAAAATTGAAATGACAGGTAAATATAAAAGAGTAGTGCAAAATATGAATGGTAGTAAAGACCAGTTAACTAGAATGTCTTCTATGAAAGTGTGGGGAAATCCACAAAATATGGTCTGTGATGTAAAATAACAGGATCTCATCTGCATAGAGATTGTCCAGTTGTTCTATGATAAACACAAAAGAATGCAATATGAATTGCCTTAACCAGACTGAGATTTTCTTAACTTGAACCACGTAAGTTAGAAAGTGCCAAAATTTTAATTTAATTTAGAGACAAACCTTATCTTTAAAATACCTCATTTTTTAATGACTCAGACCCATAATTTATATAGTTTACAATGTGTTTGTTGCATTATCTGCTTAAGATAACCAACTAGTCTTTTCCTAGTTTCTTCATAACATTCAGCACTCGTCAACAATAAGATCTGTTTAAAAGTGGCTTTTGTACTAAGTCCATGAGAAGCAGAGAGATCAGACCAAAGGGTAATTCAATTGAGATGAGGAATCTACCAGATGAAGTGTTCAAAACACTGGTTATAAGGATGCTCAATGATCTCAGGGAGAATATCAGCAAAGAGATAAGAAACAAAATGGAGTTGAAAATGTAAAACGTAAGTGGTCAGAAATGAAGAAGGCAATACTGATAGAAAGAATACATTAGAGAGAATCAACAATAGGTTAGAAGAAGCGGAGAATTGAATTAGCGATTTGAAAGATGAGGTAGCAGGGAACACTCAATGAGTACAGCAAAAAGAAAAAGGTATCCAAAAAAAATAAATGAGGATAGTTAAAGGGGTCTGTGGGACAACATCAGGTGTACCAATATTTGCATCATAAGGGTACCAAAAGGATAAGAGAGAGAACAAGGAATTGAAAGTGTATTTGAAGAAATGATGATGGAAAACTGCCATAAGCTGGCAAAGGAAATAGACATACAACCTAAGGAAGTGCAGACAGTCCCAAACAAGATGAACCCAAAGAGGCCCACACCAAAACACATCATAATTAAAATACCAAAATTTAAGATACAGAGAAAATCTTCAAAGCACCAAGAGAAAAGGTCTTAGTTACCTTCAAGGAGCTCCCATAAAAGTCAGCTGATTTCTCAAACTCTGCAGGCCAGGAAGATTTGGGACAACATACTCAAAATGGTAAAAAGCAAGGAAGTCCAACCAAGACTACTTCATTCAGCAAAGTTATCATTTATGATCTAAGGACACCAAAGAGCATCCTAGACAAGACAAAGCTAAAGGAGTTCATCACCACCAAACCAGTATGAAAAGAAATATTAAGGGAACTTCTTTAAGAAAAAAAAAAGATAAATAATATGGATAATAAAATGGCCAGAATTACATCTCTATCAACATTAATTTCAATGTAAAAGGTTTAATGCTCCAATCAGAAGACATAGGGTGGCTGAGTGGATAAGAAAACAAAACACTTGCATATACTGCCTACAAGAGACTCACTTCAGTTGAAAGCCACAGAGACTGAAAGTAAAGAGATGGAAAAAGATATTTCATGACAATGGAAACCAACAAACCAACAAACAGAAGGCTGGGGTACCAATTCTTATACCAGACAAAATAAACTTTAAAACTTAGGCTATAACAAGAGACAAAGAATGACCCTGTAATCCCACTTCTGGGTATTGATATTAAGAAACCCAAAACACTACTTTGAAAAGACATATGCATCCATATGCTCATTGCAGCATTATTTACAATAGTAAAGGTATGGAGGGAACCTGGCTGTCCATCATTGGATGAATAGATAAAAAAGAGGTAGTACATATATGCAATGCAATATTAGCCATAAACATTAATGAAATCTTGCCATCTGTAAAAACATTGGTGGTCCTGAAGGGTATTGTGCTGATGGAGTAGGTCAGGCAGAGAAAGACAAATGCCATATGATTTCATCTACATGTGAAAACTAAAGAACAAAATGAATAAACTAACAAAACAGAAGCAAACACATACATAGAGAGAACATTTTGATGGTTGACAAATGGGAGGGGTGTAGGGGGATGGGTGAACAAAACTGAAGGAATTAAGAAGTACAAACTGGTAGCTACAAAATAATCATGGCGATGTAAAGTGTAGCCTATAGAATATAGTCAATAATATTGTAATAACTCTGTCTGGTGTCATATGGGGACTAGATTTACCTGGGTGATCAATTGGTAAAATATGTAAATGGATAACCACAATGTTGTACACGTGAAACTAATATAACAGTGTATGTCAACTGTAATTGAAAAATAAAATTATTTTAAAAATAATTTTTTAAAGTTGGTATTATTAAAATAAAAAAATTATGTAACATATATACACTCATTGGATTATTATGTATATACTCATTGGAATATATTCACCTGTATATATATCTGGGTCATCCATCGAAGAAACTTCGGTTGCTTCCGTACCTTAGTTATTGTATTTAATGCTGCAATAACCATGGGAATACAGATATTTCTTTGAGATATTCATGTCATTTTCTCTGTATATACACCCACAAATGGAATTTCTGGGTCCCATGTAACTTCCAGTTTTAGTTTATTTAGGAATGATGAATAAACATTGCCCCTTTTCTTTATATAAGATGGGAAGGATGGAAAGAATTCCATCTGATATACATTAGATAATTTAGATTTAATGTTTTATTTCTTTTGATATTAATGTGTAATTTAACTTATGTTTTCAAAGTCTACTTTGTCTGACATCTTCATTTTTGGTTAAGTAAAATTTTTAAAAATTACCTTATTTTTCTCCTACATAGTTAAACTTGAGTTTTATTTTCATTTATAACAAATATATCTATTAATATACCGACAACTAATTATGATTGGAAGATGAATCAATGAATAATATTTTATTGACGAGCAACTTAATGTTTCTGTCTCTTACATCGTGATATAATTAAAAATTCTTTCATGTTTTGTTCTTCACAGAGACATGCATTAATTTTTATCAAGGGGAACCTAAATAACTTACACACAAATAATATAACTAAATGTAACAATTAAAAAAACTAAGGCATAGAAATTGAGAAGACAGGTTTGGGAATTGGTAATTGTAACAGTTAAAATAAAGCTGAAAATGTAGTAATTCTTCAGAACAACAGGAACGAATATTATTAAACACCTATTTAATCAGGTTACGATTTTAGATTTTTTTCATTATAATAGAAATGACATAACAAATGTAGAGAAGAAAAAGTGGGTGATGCCAGTATTTAGCAACCTTGTCTAAGAGTAGAACTTAAACATCTAAGATACTCTTAATAAAGCCAAAGTTTTCAGTGCTTGTGATTGAGATGGAATCAACAGCATGAGTCGTCAAGTCTTTTGTCCCCAGAAATATTTTACAATATGCAAATAACTTCTCAGAGACACTTGCCAATGGACAAACTAAATGACATACCACAAGCTCAGAGTCTCCTATATTGTGAAGGTGTGTGATAAGATAAACTGTCTTCAAAATAGCCAAAGTGTAAGAATTTCCTGTTCAAGCTTTAAGTGACATAGTGGTGCAATATCTACTTTGTCCACTTTTGCTTCAGTCTCAGACTTCACATGCAGCCTGTGAAGACCACAGGTATTGTGTGTTCCAGGAGTAACCTGTTCTTCCACTAAAGAATCTACGACTTTCTGGCCTAAACAAGGTATGTGTCTCTACTCTCCTTCCTCTCTGTTAGCTCATCTCATGAAGTGGGAGATTACAAATGCTAGATGTGATGCAACTGAGGTATAATTAATATGCAATGAAATCCAAGAAAACATTGGTATCCCAATTTATACAATTCAGTCTAAAAATGAGAATGAAATGTGAAATTCGTTGGAGGAATCTTCAAATAAATATAGGCTTGTAGAAAATTACTAATGACTTAATACACATGCATAATTGGGTTTATAAATCAATGTAACTTAATGTGAAATCTTATAAGCATGCTGACGTGGAACAGTTTACTTTGGATTTTGTAATTAATAGGCACAGTTATATCTGTATGTTATTTTACAATTAGTCAGCCTTTAAAAGTAGATTCTTAAAATGAATTCATCATATCATGAAGGTCAAACTTAATTCCTCATAGATATACTTTGATTAAATAAAAGCAGTTTGAATTGCGATAAAAATAGGATGAGGTATCATGCATAAAGTCCTTATTTAAATTTTATTTTAAACAATCGAAAGACTTTTAAAAAATTGAACAAAACATTGAAAACCAGAATTCACAGTGGTTATAATATCTAATTAACTTCGTTACATTGTCTAACTGACATGAATCAGAAATAGTAACATGACAAATGTATTAAAGTAATAATAAAATATGGAACAAAATACGGAGAGTTTATAAATGCGTCTGAGTATTGTGTTTTACATGCATTATATTTTACATATTTGCATTCCCACTTTAGAGTAGTAAACTAGGTTGCTAGATGCTAGGTAAGTTTTAAAGGTCATACCTTGTAAGTTTCCAAGCCAGAATTTTTTCTAGATCTCACTGAAGGCAGAGCCCATTGACTGAATTATTATATTATGTTTTTTGGTTTATTACACTTGCTTACACAACTAAAGCTACCCTCACTGACTTTAACAGCCATAAGACCTTTCGGAAGTTTGCACCCAAACTGTTCCTCCATAAATGATCTACACATTTATTTATCATGTTATGATTTCAAATCTTAGCCATTAAATAAATTGCAACTAACTTGTGTAAAGTAAGCATTTTAAAAATCTTTTTATGTTGTATTGTTTTTATTATTTATTAAGTTTTGGGTAACTTTAATGTGTAACATTTTCAACATATAAAATATTTCTTTAACATTTTAATGATGTCTCAGAATTCCACATATTCAAAATACAATATCTTTGGTTATACCTCATCTGCCCTTTTAGTACATAAATATAAGTGACTAAGTGAAAGTAATTTAGTGCAGGAAATTACTATATACGTTAGCACTACTATTCCCCCAACTTTAGAACACTCACTCTTTAACCTGTAGTAGATTTAAAAATTGTCATAAATATTGGTGCATCACTTTCCTTTCTATACAACAATTTAATTTACACATAGACATTCTTACAGTGTTAAAATGTTTAAACGGAATCTGATTTTAGATTAATAAAGATGTAAGAGTCATGAATTTCTTTATCCCTAATTTATTACTTTTCATTGCTTTAACCAATAATACAGTGTGAAACATAGAATATCATTTTTAGAATTATTCTTCTGTCATGAAACACTTTTTTAAAGCTCTAAGACAATTAGAATACGACCTCACATTGATACACTGTAAAATGAGCACTGTTACTTATCTCACACTCTACCCATGTTGACTATTCTAGGAATCTTGCCATTATTCACACCATTTATTAACTAAAGTAAAGTTATCACAGGCGCCATACCTGACATTACTCAGCTGCAGAGATGGATATCCAACTAGAAAACTACTCAGAACGGAATCTGGCTAAGGACTCGAGGAGACAGCAACCAAAAGGTAAGGGCATGAAAAGCTCCATTTTTCTAACTGGACAGCAAACATCCTATGAGGAATCAACCCTTCAAATTCTTGTCAGGATCATCAAGGGGATGACAAGAATGACAACTGCAAAGGTAAAGCATTAAATAGACCCAGAGTGTGACTGTTCTACAGGATGTGCAGCTGGGCGTAGAGATGTGGGAAAACAGTAGGGAATAAGCTCACATATTTTTAATTAGTGAGGATCAGAGGTTGAAGTTGGAATACAATATTCTAACATGAAATCTGAGGACTAATTTATGCAGGTATCATGGTAGTGTTCAGTCTTTGACCAACAATTCATGGAGCATTATATTTCTTGAAAATGCAATGGCATTTTCTGAAAGGTTACAATGGTAGATATGGGTTTGGAGTTCAAGTTTATATATATTTGATTCCATGCGTGTAAACTGTATGAACACTTGTCTCCATCTCTCCTTCTCAGTATTTTATTTCTTTCCTGCAGAATCAGACTCACCTCCAGAGAAGTTCATTGCTGGGATCCTGGGAGTCATTTGCGTCATCCTGATGTACACTGTAGTAAGAATGATGCATTTTATTCCCAGTGAGTACTTTTTTGAAAGATTTCAAGGGAACTTTTCACTCTAATGCTCATCAGTGCCTCTAAACATTTTATAATATTATGAAATAGAACTCTCATTTTAACGTATGCTTTTAGAATAAATATGGAGTGTTTTTTGAATTTCAATGTTGCCACACGGCAGCCTAGCAGACTGTCTCCTCATGTCTTTCCTTGTGGAAAGAAAAGTCTGTGAGACTGTGCCTTTTCGGGAAGTTATTTATCTCAATGTTTTATACCTCATGTCTCTCTATCTAGTCTCCAAAAGAGGGTTTGCAGCCAATGACGATTAAGATTCCCCATGGGGGCGGGCAACTCAAGCCAGGCGGAACCCCGGGAGACCCCCGCCCCACGAGCTGCCTTAGAAAGATTTGGGAAGGAGCCTTGTCTCCTCTTCCCCCTGCCTGGGAAAAGCCGCTGCTGGCTCTGACTTTTCCTTCTCACCTAACTGGGAGAAAAGTCTTGAGAGTGATAAGATTAAGCTCTCTCTGCTCAGCTATGTGAAACAATTTCAACATGTGATGTATGTACCTTAAAAGAGTTGCATACCTCACCTCAAGGACTTTCTGCTTCGGCTGTTTGAAGATCAACATAATTGGTTTGGGTTGTTTCTATAACGTGATAAATGAGTCCCACAGACCGTACCAAAAACACTGCTACTCCCTTGTATACTTATCAATAAAAACCTCCAGTCGGCTTTGTTCTGGGCTCCAGTCTTTCAGAACTGTGAGACCCCTGGCCTTCTGAGATTTAACTGCATTAAGTTTCTATATGCTTCTTTCTTAAAACTTAACCCAAAGCCACCCCTTCTCGCACCTTCACTGCCCATGTTGCGTCGGACGCGACATTTCAAAAGTATAAATACCCAAATATTTCTATAGAATATTACATGTATTTATATTCAGATTTCATAGATCAAAGATATGCTTTTTATGTTTAGTCATGGACGTTTTATTCTGATTTTTCTGAATATCGTGTCTCATTTTAATCTCATAGACCTTATTGAGAAA
Source organism: Rhinolophus sinicus (assembly GCF_057876585.1). Classification (NCBI taxonomy): domain Eukaryota; kingdom Metazoa; phylum Chordata; class Mammalia; order Chiroptera; family Rhinolophidae; genus Rhinolophus; species Rhinolophus sinicus. The sequence goes on along the minus strand of NC_142501.1, from coordinate 28,094,845 downwards.
TACAAGTTAAGTGTTCAGATTAGTTAAACCAATATTGTAAGAAATGGTGACAATTGATCCTATAAGCATTTGAAATATTTCTCCCCCAAATCTTCATTACTTTATTACTTTTTCTTAAAATCAATTTTATTTCAGATTTTTAAAATTTTAAACAAAACACCAAATTTCATTCTAAGAAACATTATGATTTATTTAGATAAATATTAATTTTTTAATAAGAATTGCTTTTTGTTTTCTAGCTGCTGTAATGCCAGAGCAGAATAATTCCTCCTTGACAACAGGGATCCAAGAAGGTACAGAATAATTTTCAAAGTTCTGATATTACTACAGTTTACAAACGTCTGTAACTCAGGGTAGGCAAAAATAATAATAAGGTTTTATTGGGAATATATAAATTATAACATTGGGCAATTAGTGTTCGTAAATAATAATTTTAGGAGAATGGTCTTTCTTAGGGAACCATATGAAGAAATGTACATTTTAAATCACCATACCCATTGTTGCCTATTGGGTTATATTTCCCCTGCTCTGCTATGAGACAAATACATTTGCGGTTCCAAACACGTGGTTTTGTTCATTGACTTTCATGATGTGTGTTAAAGTGGATATTTATGCTTGTCTGTTTTATTTATTGGGGCACATAAATTAGAGGATGAGAGGCTGACCCTTCCTGTGAGTGTGTGTGATTGTGTTTTGCTTTACATATATCAGTCAGTTCAGGTGCATAGACATGTTATGCACACATATGTTTACAGTTATGTAAATTATGTATTTTAATTGCAAATATGTAAATTATTTTTACTTTCATAATTCAAATTGTTTTTGAATAATAGTTTCCTCAGCATGTCATTGTGGTGGTTGTCCAAAGGAATGGCTTACATATTCCAACAACTGCTATTACATTAGCACCAAAAGTATAACATGGACTGAGAGTCAGATGGCCTGTGCTTCCAAGAACTCTAGTCTGTTTTATATAGATAATGAAGAAGAAATGGTAAGATTTCAACTGTTTCCCACATTTTATTGAAAGATTATTTTGGTCTGCATTAGATTTGTAGTAGTCAGTCACATTTTTGTATACATTTGTAGTTTATTTTAAAGTCTGTTAATATTCTATAGTTTAACTCTTTAATATGTTATTTATATTTCATGCCATTAATGTATATTTAATAGTTTCCATTTCTTATTTTCCATAGACAACTGTGTATGTATACACGCTTTTTGTCTAAAATAAGTTTTGCTATTTAATTTTGCTACATAATTTTAAATTATAGAAAGGAAAATAAACAAGTCAGATCATGAAGTAGAAATTTTCAGTTCACAGTAGCTCACTCCTTTGTATTCTCTCACAACTTTCCCTCCCCCACTTAACCACTATTATGATTTTTAATATTCCAAATTATCTTTGCTTAAATTCGAGCTCCATGTAACAGGGAGCATTCAGGATGCATTTTACGTGTCTCCTTTGATTCCCGTATGATATTTTTGCAATTTATCCACACTATTGCATTTATCTGCAGTTAATTTTTGCTGCTGTATTATATGTACATAACATTTTTAATCTATACTATTCAGAATATAGGGTTTTTTTTAAAATTTATTGGAGTGACAATTGTCAGTAAAAGTACATAGATTTCAGGTGTACAATTCTGTATTACATCATCTATAAATCCTATTGTGTGTTCACCACCCAGAGTCAGTTTTCCTTCCATCACCATATATTTGATCCCCCTTACCCTCATCTCCCACCCCCCTTACCCTCTGGTAACCACTAAACTATTGTCTGTGTCTATGAGTTTCTGTTTCTCATTTGTTTGTCTTGTTCTTTTGTTGTTTTTGGTTTATATACCACATATCAGTGAAATCACATGGTTCTCTGCTTTTTCTGTCTGACTTATTTCGCTCAGCATTACACTCTCAAGATCCATCCATGTTGTCACAAATGTTCCTATATCATCTTTTCTTACCGCCGAATAGTATTCCATTGTGTATATATACCACAACTTCTTTATCCATTCATCTATCGAAGGACATTTTGGTTGTTTCCGTGTCTTGGCCACCGTAAACAAAGCTGCAATGAACATTGGAACACACGTGTCTTTATGTATAAATGTTTTCAGATTTTTTGGGTAGATACCCAGGAGAGGGATTGCTGGGTCATATGGTAATTCTGTTCTTAATTTTTTGAGGAACCTCCACACTGGCTTCCATAACGGCTGCACCAGTCTGCATTCCCACCAACAGTGTATGAGGGTTCCTTTTTCTCCACAGCCTCTCCAACACTTGTTACTATTTGTCTTGTTGATGATAGCCATTCTGACTGGGGTGAGGTGATATCTCATTGTGGTTTTGATTTTCATTTCTCTGATGATTAGTGATGTCAAACATTTTTTCATATGTCTATTTGCCATTTGTATGTCCTCTTTGGAGAAATGTCTCTTCAAGTCCTCTGCCCATTTTTCAATTGGGTTGTTTGTTTTTTCATTGTTGAGTTGCATGAGTTCCTTGTATATTCTGGATATTAGCCCCTTATCGGAAGCATTATTTGCAAAAATCTTCTCCCATTCAGTTGGTGGTCTCTTTATTTTGTCGATGGTTTCTTTTGTTGTGCAGAAGCTTTTAAGTTTCATATAGTTCCATTCATTTATTTTAGCTTTTACTTCCATTGCCTTTGGAGTCAAATTCATAAAATGCTCATAAAATGCTCTACAAATTACAAAAACAACAATTGTTCTTACTCACTGAATTGAGGTGGGGGTGGGGGGCAACACGGGAGCAGTCCTAGGCCAGAAGACTACAAATTTACTCCATTCTTGGAAAGACAGCCTCTTCAATAAATGGTGCTTGGAGAATTGGATAGCCATGTGCAAAAGAATGAAACTGGACTGCTATTTGTCACCATGTACCAAAATTAATTCAAAATGGATCAAAGACTTAAGCATAAGACCTGACACAATAACCTGCATAGAAGAAAGCATAGGTACTAAACTTATGGACCTTGGGTTCAAAGAGCATTTTATGAATTTGACTCCAAAGGCAATGGAAGTAAAAGCTAAAATAAATGAATGGGACTATACGAAACTTAAAAGCTTCTGCACAGCAAAAGAAACCATCGACAAAATAAAGAGACCACCAACTGAATGGGAGAAGATTTTTGCAAATAGTGCCTCCGATAAGGGGCTAATATCCAAAATATTCAAGAAACTCATGCAACTCAACAATAAAAAAACAAACAACCCAATTGAAAAATGGGCAGAGGATCTGAAGAGACATTTCTCCAAAGAGGACATACAAATGGCAAATAGACATATGAAAAAATGTTTGACATCACTAATCATCAGAGAAATGCAAATCAAAACCACAATGAGATATCACCTCACCCCAGTCAGAATGGCTATCATCAACAAGACAAATAGTAACAAGTGTTGGAGAGGCTGTGGAGAAAAAGGAACCCTCATACACTGTTGGTGGGAATGCAGACTGGTGCAGCCGTTATGGAAGCCAGTGTGGAGGTTCCTCAAAAAATTAAGAACAGAATTACCATATGACCCAGCAATCCCTCTCCTGGGTATCTACCCAAAAAATCTGAAAACATTTATACATAAAGACACGTGTGTTCCAATGTTCATTGCAGCTTTGTTTACGGTGGACAAGACACGGAAACAACCAAAATGTCCTTCGATAGATGAATGGATAAAGAAGTTGTGGTATATATACACAATGGAATACTATTCGGCGGTAAGAAAAGATGATATAGGAACATTTGTGACAACATGGATGGATCTTGAGAGTGTAATGCTGAGCGAAATAAGTCAGACAGAAAAAGCAGAGAACCATGTGATTTCACTGATATGTGGTATATAAACCAAAAACAACAAAAGAACAAGACAAACAAATGAGAAACAGAAACTCATAGACACAGACAATAGTTTAGTGGTTACCAGAGGGTAAGGGGGGTGGGAGATGAGGGTAAGGGGGATCAAATATATGGTGATGGAAGGAAAACTGACTCTGGGTGGTGAACACACAATAGGATTTATAGATGATGTAATACAGAATTGTACATCTGAAATCTGTGTAATTTTACTGACAATTGTCACTCCAATAAATTTAAAAAATAAATTAAAAAAAATTTACTCCATTCTTACTTGAATTTCTAGGAGCTTTTCCAATAATAAGTCACAAGTTATTGTTAGTCTTTGGTAAATTGTTGCAGCCTTGAAATTATTTGTGTCAAATTCCCTCTTCAGTAATAATGATACATTTTCCTAATGTGTTCAGAATGTAAGTATATAATGTAAATTTAAAGACAGTGTGAAATAGAAAGAATTAACTCAATATTCCATTAAAAATTCATGTTGCTATAAAAACTTTTATCTGACATCTCATAAAATTTGTTTCCTACTAGAATTTTTTGAGCTCCTTTCGTTTTCTTTCATGGATTGGACTCTCAAACAGTACCAATAATAGTTTATGGGTGAGGCAAAATGGCTCAACTTTCTCTTCCAAACTGTAAGTTTCATGAGAACTCTTATATTTTATGCCTTGAAGTAATTAATCTTAGAAAGAAAAAGCTATATATGAACAATTATATGAATACTATTATTTAAGTATTTCCATACAAAATTATGCAAGGACTGTTCAGATATAGGTATATAAGTATTAGCCTAAGTAAATTATTTATTCATCAAAGTATTAGGTCATGTATTACCAGATAATAATATATTATTCTCTGTATTTCAGGTTCTCAATATCTTCAGAGATGGGCAAGAATTGTACATTTGTGCTGTTTGACTCACACCAGCTTTTATCTGAATCCTGTTTACAAACAAAACAGTATGTTTGTAAGCACCAGAAACTTAGGCTTATCTAAAGTTGGTGTAATGCTAGAGAACATATTTTTAATTTATTTAAAGACCACACAATAATTTTCTTATAATTATTTCTTAAGATACAATTTTGAGGAAAGCTTTACATTCATAACAAAATTAAGATAGGTACTCGGATTTCCCATATTCCTCCCATCCCTACACATGCAGAGCTTCCCCCATGGTCAACATCACTCACCAAGATGACACATTTGCTACTGAGAATGATTCTACATTGATGCATCATATTCACTTAAAATCCATAGTTCATATGAGCCTTCACCTTGGTCTTGTAGAATTATTTTTAAATCTATATTTTTATTGAAAATATATATCCAAGTACATGTTATATATTTCTTAAGCTTTCCCTATTTATTACAATAAATCAAGTATAAATTACAAATTTTAATATCAAGAGCTGTTATTATTACTACTAATAATAGTATTATTACTATTACTACTAGCTGTTATTACTAATTACAATGTGGTGAATAATTCCATTTATATTTTCAAATTAGTTGATTTGTCCCTGCCCTCAATGTTGAAAATGAGGATTCCACAACATAGGCTGGCATAGTGTGTAAGTCATAGTGGGGTTAAAAGACAAAAAAAGAAAAAATTTGGTTTAAAGAAATATTAAATTTTTGTAGGGGAGATAGCCTACAAACAGGAGATAAAATAAAATTATAAAGAATACGCTAGGGTTAAAGAAGAGTACCCAAAGGTGGAATGACTTGGAAGCAAGGTTTACTCCCTCAGGATGGGTTTCAGACTTCACTGAACACAATGTGGCTACAGACATCATGATGGCTGACATGTTCACTGGGTTGCCCTGGATAGAGCAGTTCCACAGTCCGCTGGCTGTTATTGGTGAGGACGGATTTCAGGCTGTGACTGGCAACAGGAAGACATCCCTATCACGGTGTCCTCAGGCAGAGGTTGGAAAAGAGGGAACTATGACTGGGACTGGCCACAAAAACTGCTGGAGAGTGAACACCACAGGACGTTCTGCATACTTGCAACTGGCAACCTCACCACAGAGCCAATGGGGAGAAAGCACCACGAAACCAGGAACAAGAGTCTTTTCTCTGGCAGTATCTCTTCAGTGACTTTTTCTGGCAAAACAACATCATGCGAGTTGATAATGAAGAAAAAGTTATAGGACCTAGCTACATTATCTCAGAGAGGGCGATGAAGGACAGATTTGGAGATGAGATTAATAAATTCTTAATTGGCCCTCGAGATTACTGTGCAAGAACTATAAAGTTGGAACATGACATAATTCTTTTTATAGAATACCCTAAATACTCCACCAAAAAACTATTAGAAGCAATAAACAAATACAGTAAAGATGCAGGATACAAAATCAGTGTACAAAATCCATGCATTTCTACATGCTAACAATGAAATTTAAGGGAAAAAGAAAAGAAAAAGCAACACACATTTCTTTTGAAATTGCAACAAAGAAGAATAAAATACCTAGGAATAAACATAACAAAGGTTGTGAACGACCTATATACTTAAAACTATAAGACAGTATTAAAAGAAATTGAAGAAGACACAAAGGAAATATATTGTGTCTTCATGGATTGGAATAATCAACATAGTTAAAATTGCCAATTTCCCAAAGGATTCTACTGATTTAATGCAATGTCCATCAAATTCCAATGTAAATTTTTATTTTAAACTTTTTTTATTTCTGTCTTGGACCTTCATTTCTTTTTCTTTTTAAAAAAATTAAATTTATTGGCATGACAATGGTTAGTAAAATCACATAGGTTTCAAGTGTACACTTCTATAATACATCATATACTCACACTTTGTGCTCACCACCCAGAGTCAGTTCTCCTTCTATCACCTTATATTTGATCCCCTTTACCCTCTTCTACTACCACACCCCTTACCCTCTGGTAACCACTAAACTGTTGTCTGTGTCTATGAGTTTTTGTTTCTTTATTTGTTTGTCTTGTTCCTTCATTGCTTCCAGTTTTATGTCCCACTTATCAGTGAAGTCATATGGTTCTCGACTTTCTCTGTCTGACTTATTTTGTTACCATAATAATTTTAAGATTCATCCAAGTTGTTGCAAATCACACAGCAAAAGAAACCATCAACAGAACAAAAAGTCGTCCAATGGAATGGGAGAAGATGTTTGCAGACAATACTTACAATTATTTTGGGCTAATATCCAGAATATATAAAGAAATCACACAACTCCTCTTCCTTTTAAATCTAGGCATGGCTCTCCATGCTTCAATATGAAGAAGCTGGAGCCTTACAAAACCTGGATGATCTGAGCCCTGTTACCTCTTGCGTCTTATCCTCGAATACAGTGTTTATCAACAACCCCCCCCCCCCCCCCGCCTTTTTTTCCATTTTCTCCCTCAACCTCAAGTTACTAAGGAGCTTTCACAGATATGCTTTTTTGGTCCATCTCCCTGAAAATTCAAAACCACTAAAGTATTACACTTTTCTTTATGTACTTTATGTGTATCTGCACTTTATACATAAAGTGAGATTTTTTTCACTACTGTCAAAAATCAGTTTTTGTCTACTTGTCGACATGATCACCCCTGTTGGGAATGCATGAGCTAACACTGTTCCCTTCACTCACTCTGCTCCAGCTATGTAACAACCTCCTTACTGATCTTGAGATATTTAGACATGATTCTTCAATAGGAAATTTCATCAGTTGTTTGCTCAATTTCAAATGGTCTTCTCCATTTATCTGCTATCCTAATTTTCTCACCAAATTTATGTTTTTGTCCAAACACTACACTCCCAAAGAATCCCAATGGAATTTAAGTTCCCCCTCACAAATGACACTCCCAATTCCACTTACTCTGTTTTAAATGCTTTTATAGAATATTTTGTTTTACCTTTTAACATATTATATATTTCATTTTTTTCTGGTTTAAACAACCAATTTTCTATCACTATTCTGGAGGCTAGAAGTCTGAAATGACGGTGCCAACAGGGCTGTCCTCACTTTGAAGACTCTAGGATAGAGTATGGTCCATGCCTTTCTCTGAGCTTTTGGTGTAGCCCCCAGGCCTTGGCTTATAGACACATTACTCCAAGCTCTGCCTCTGTCATCGCATTGCTCTTCTTGTGTGTCTTTCTCTTTGTATCTAAGTAACTCTCTTTTGTATCGTTGTAATTGGGAATAGTATTTGGCTTGATGTTGGAATCCAGTGAAAACTGGATACCAACCATGTATAAATTAAAGGTTGGCAGAGTGATGTGAAAATCTTGGAAAAGAGGGGAAGAAATCATCCTGGCATAAAATGAGAAGCAACAGTTCACTTAGTATTTATATCGACAAGACATTTCAAATCTTTAAACACTCTTTACACTTTAAAATATCACAATGAAAAAACAAACTATTTTTCAAAGAGAGTAATGATAATTATTTGGGAATAATTAGCTCATACTCAGGTATATGAGGTCTGAGCTTTACGTCCACAAACTTGCCACCATGTGCTTACATTGGCAGCACTGTACAAACAGCTTGGTGAGGTTTCATAACCTTGGTATATCAGTGTCTCACAGCTGTGTTCATGTCGACGTGTGGTGGTGTCTCACTGAGTGGCATTCATTACTGTTGTTGTGTGTTTTTTGTGAGCCGTCGCAAGGATGTCTGAGCTTGAATTAGAGCACCGAACAAACATTAAATTTCTTGTTAAACTTGGCAAGAGTGGAAGTGAAATCAGGAACATGTTAGTCCAAGTTTATGGAGCTCATGCCATAAAGAAAATGGCAGTGTAAAACGGATTAAACGTTTTTCTGAGGGGAGAGAATGCATCACTGATGAGAGAGATCAGGGCGTCCAGTGATGAGCAGAACTGACCAAAACATAGCAAAATTCACCGAATTGCATGTCAAAATCGAAGTATAGCAGGCCAAGTAAACATCAATAGAGAAACAGGAAAATCTTAATTGAAAATCTTGGCTTGAGAAAGTTGTGTGCAAAAATGTTCTCGAAAGAGTTCACCGATGAACAAAAGCAAAGAAGGGTGGAAGTTTGCCGAGACATTTTGGCTTGGCAAGATGATGTTTCGGACCATGTTATCACTGGTGATGAAACACCACTAAGGCCCTAAAACAAAGCGTCAAAGTGCACAACGGAAGTAAGCCAATTAATTCTCCACGACCAAAAAAGTTCCATTAGTCCAAATCAAGAGTTAAAACGATGTTGATAACCGTTTTTGATATCAGAAGGACTATTCAGTATGAATTTGTACCAATTGGACAAAAAATTAACCAAGTTTACTATTTGGAAGTGCTGAAAAGGCTGTATGATAAAGTTAGATGAAAATGACCTGAATTTTTGCCAACAATTCATGGCTTTTGCATCACGACAATGCACCAGCTATCAAGGCACTCACTGTCTGTGAGGGAATGTTTAACCAGTAAACATAAATGTATTGGAACACCCTCTCTAATAACCTGATCTGCTCCCCAATGACTTTTTTCTTTATCCAAAGTTAAAGAAATATTGAAAGAAAGACATTTTTATGACATGTAGGACATCAAGAGTAATACGACAGCAGTTCTGATGGCCATTCCAGAGAAAGAGTTCCAAAATTTCCTTGAAGGGTGGACTAAGCTCTAATATTGGTGCATAGCTTCCCAAGGGGATTACTTCAAAGGTGACCATAGTGATATTCAGCAATGAGGTATGTAGCATTTTTCTAGGATGAGTTCACGAACTTAATTGTCAGGCCTCATATGTCTATATCCATCTCTATGTCTGTATCTATCTATATTTATATCTATGTCTATATCTATATCATCTATCTATACTTATAGTCATACTCATATCTATATCTATACCTGTTTATCTATCTATCTATTTTTTATAGTCAAGGAGGAACTTTGGCCAGAAGTATGTTGACCAAAATGAAAAAGATTGAACATGCTAGTGTTTAGCCACATTGTCAAATCTTAAAATCTGAAGGTAAAGTTTAAATCCTCTTGCTTTCCCATTTTAACACATTCAAATAATCGCCAAGCATAATATGTTCTAACCAACTTTCTCTGTCCTTTTTTTATTATTAGTTTCAGGTGTACAAAACAATGTAATAGACATTTACACCCTCACAAAGTGATAACCCCCTTCCCCCAATCTACTACTCCTTTGACATCGTATATAGCTGTTATAATTCCATTTGACTCTATTCCCTATGCTCTACTCCACATCCTGTGACTATATATATGTTAAATTATAGTTGACATTCAGTATTATTCAGCTTCAGTTTCAAGTGTACACTGTAGTGGTCAGACATCTACATCGTCGATGAAGTGGTCTCCCTAATAAGACAAGTGCCCATGTGACACCCTACAAAATCTTTACAACATTATTGATTATATTCCCTAAACTGTCTTTCGTGTCCTTGTGGCAATATTGTGGTTACCAATTTGTGCTTTCTAATCCCCTATCCTTCTCCCTCATCCTCACCCCCTCCCATCTAGCAAACCCTCAGTTTTTTCTCTATATCTCTGAGACTGTTTCTGATTAGTTTGCTCATTTGTTCTGTTCTTTAGATTCCACATGTAAGTGAGATCATCTGGTATTTATTTTTCTCCATCAGACTTATTTCACTTAGCATAATGTTCTCTAGGTCCACCCAAATCGTTGCAAATGGTGAGTTTCTTCTTCTTTGTATGAACATACCATTGTTTCTTAATCCAGTTGTCTACCGATGGGCATTTTGGTTGTTTCCATGTCTTGGCTATTGTGAATAGCATTGCTTATTGCAAAGCTATTTTTATGTACTTTTTAATTGAGATCCATCTGTTTTTTTTCAGATTACTGCAAGAGACTCCCAGAAGGTCTCTCATCTACCACTCTAGACCTTTTGCAATCTTTTCTTCATGTTACAAGCAAAACAATCATGGCTTTTTAAAATAAGTCTTTGGAAAGGTTTCCTATTGGCCTTAAAATCGAAAAAAATTGTTCTATAGTACTACAGGACATGACTCTTGCCCATCTATCCACCTCCAGTTCCTTCTTTGCTCTCTAAGTTCAGTCTGACTATAATTTCAGTTCCATGGATACACCTAGTTGTTGTCACCTACGAGCCTTTATAGTTGTTGCCTTGCTGAGTGGAAGACCTTCTTTAGTGTCTCACATGTTTCAAAAAATAATTAATTCTTACTTTTCTCCAATTTCAGTGCAATGTCCTTTTTCATAGAAACATGTCTTATTCTTATATGTATAGGTTAAAACTAGGCAAACATACCCGTATTTCTTTGTTAAAATTTGTGAGAATTATTTATTATATCAACATAAAGAAAAATGTATTTTACTTCCCCCTTGACTAATAAATTGATTGACTGATAGATTGATTCATGAATATTAATGTTCATATGGAATTTAGGAATCAATATTTTTATTTGCATGGCATATTTTTATTTAAATGGCCATTTTTTTCTAGGTGTATTTAGTCTTGCGGTTTACAAGCAAAGGGAGCACATTTTAGGATTATGTAGAGCTAATAATTTTAGGATTACGTAGAGCTAATAATTTACAGAACACTAGGCAAAGGCTGCATGGCAGTGAATATGCTTAGTAATGATGGGTAATAAACATTCTCCCTTTTCTTGACACAAGATGAGGAATGATTTAAAAATTACTTTTTCTACACTATAGATATTTTGAATTTAAAAATTTGTTTTTTGAGGTTCCCTTGTCATTTATCCTGTGGTTCAAGTCTTCTGTTTCAGCCCTCCACATTAATTAGGCGACATATTTTTTAAACTATCTTTTCTTTTTTTAATTAACTTTATTGGAGTGACAGTGGTTAATAACATTTCATAGGTTTCAAGTGTACAATTCTGTACTACATCATCTATATATCACATCGTGTGCCCACCAGCCAGAGTCAGTTATCCTTCCATCACCATTTATTTGACCCCCTTTACCCTCTTTTACCACCCACCCTCCCCCTTACCCTCTGGTAACCACTAAATGGTTGTATGTGTCTATGAGTTTTTGTATCTTTATTTGTCTTGTTCCTCTGTTGCTTTCAGTTTTATATCCCCAATTTTATATCCCACATATGAGTGAAGTCGTATGGTTCTCAACTTTTTCTGTCAACGCATTTCACTTAGCGTGATAATCTCAAGATCTGTCCATGTTATCACAAATGGCAGTATTTCATCTTTTCTTATGGCAGAGTAGTACTCCATTATGTTTATATACCACATCTTGTTTATCCAATCAGCTATTGAATAACATATTCTCTAATCACAAGCCTTTGAAATTGGATATCAACTGGAAAAAGAAAGCAGGAAAAGCACAAATATGTGGAGATTAAATGAATGACTATTAAAGAACGAGTGGGTCAAAGAAGAAATAAAAGGAGACATCAAAAGATACATAGAAACAAATGAAAATGAAAATACATCCTATCAAAATTACTGGGATGCTGCAAAAGCAGTAATAAGAGGGAAATTTGTGTCATTACAGGCGTATTTCAAAAGAAAAAAAATCCCAGATTTAACATTACACCTCAAAGAACTAGAAAAAGAAGACAAATGAAACTCAAAGTGAGCAGAAGGAAGGAAATAATAAAAGTCAGAGCAGAACTAAATGAAATAGAGAACAAAAAGACAATAGAAAAAAATTAATGCCACAAAGAGCTGGTTCTTTGAAAATATTAATAAAATTGACAAACCCTTGGCTAGACTCACTAAGATAAAAAGAGAAAAGACACAATAAACAAAATCACAAATGAAAGAGGAGAAGTTACCACAAATACCACAGAAATACGAAGGATTGTACAATACTATGAAGGACTACATGCTACTGCATTACATCATCTTGTGCCACATAGTTTGAGATGGGGTTGTCATTTACACCGAATATTCCTAGTAAATATAGACAACTAGTCATGATTGGAAGATGAATTAATGAATACTATTATGAGTAGTTATTTAATATTTCCATGTCAGGCATAGTTCAATATTATATACATTTTATCCTAGGGATATTTATTTTTATCAGAGGAAGTCTGCAGATTAAATTAGTTATTTAAAAAGAATAAAATTGAAGGCAAGTACTAGAACAGACGAATAGGTATGCAATTTTGGGAATGATGGACTTTGTGCCAGGTACAATATAGTTAGGAATATAGTAATTTATCAGAATAATTAGTGAGTAATATTATTAAATATCTGTTGATAATAGGATTGTGATTTGCAGAATTTTTTTCCACGGTAATACAAATGAAATAATATGAATACAAGTAAAAATATGAAAAGAAGTATTTAATGCCAACATTTAATAACCTAGTTCTAAAAGTAATAGTTGAGATACTTAACAGACATAAATTTGCAGTGTTTGTGATTGAGATGGAAACAAATTTACTGCATGGGTGGTTAAGCTTCTGTTTCCCCATATCTGTAGAATATGAAAACAATTTCTCAGAAGCATTTAAAAATGGGCAATCTAAATGACACACTTAGAAGTCTGTTTGTCCTTTCAGTTGGAGCCCAAAGTCCCCTGTATTCTGGAGGTGTGTACGCTGAGATGAACTGATTTCAAAATAGTCAAAATGTGAGAATTTCCTGTTCAGACCTTAAGTGATACATTGATGAGATATTTACTTTTTCCACTCTTGCTTCACTCTGAGCCTTCACAGGGCAGTCTGTGAAGGTCACAGATGTTGTTTATTCTTGGTCCTGAATTTATGTTTTTAAATTTCTCCTGTTATGATGCAACTATAGCAGGCCTCTATTATGAGAGTCACCTGGCCTACCACTAAAGGATACCCGAATTTCTGGCTGACAGAAGGTATGTGTCACTACTCTCCTGTCTCTCGTAGCCCATCTCAGGCAGTGGGTGATTCCAAGGGTGAATGTGAATCATCTGAGGTACAATTAATATACACCAAAGTCAAAATGGAACATTGCTGATTCTTAAAAAAGAATTCATTGCACGATGAAGGCCAAACACTATCCTTATATACCATTTACATGGATTTAAAGCAGCTTGATTTTTAATAAAATCAGGATGAGGTAGCTTCTGTCAATGTAACTAAACTTAATTATAAACAATCAAAGAACTTTTAAAAAATTGAACAAAATTGGAATAAAGATGCAGTATACTGATTATACTCCTGCTTAATGAATTCTTTGTCAAGGTATAACTCATGTTAATTAGAAAAAGTAACATGGAAATTGTGCCTAAAATATCTATCATTTATTGATTGCTTCTAAGTGCCAGGTTGAGTGTTGAGTTTTATATGCATTTTATCTTGCATAATAGTATTTCCAGTTCAGATTAGTACAGTAGGTTACCTGACAGTAAATAACTTTTTAAAGACCACACATTGTAAGTTTCAAAGCCAGAGTTATGTCCTGTCTCTCTGATTACAGAGCCCATTGACTGAATTATTAAATTACATTTTCTGGATTATTACAATTGCTCACACAGCTAAAGAATCATCACTGACTTTGAGAAGGTTTTTTCTAAAAGCTTTAATCAACAGTGATCTCCCAAATGACCTATACTTTACCATTTTATAGGTTCATTAAATCAATTATCAACTATTTTATAAAATAACTATTTAATACATATTTTGTTGTTTAATTTTCAATATTGTTTAGGTTATGGATAAGTTATAGTGTGTTGTGAAACACTTTCCAACATATGAAACATTTCTTTAAATTTTTACTTATTTCTCAGAACTCCTCAACCACTCAAAACAAAGGGCCATTTGGTAACCCCTTCAACAAATAAATGTAAGTCAGTAAATAAATGGAATTTAGTGCAGGAAATCACTATATATGCCAACACTACTGTTCTTCATCTTTAGAGCACTTAGTCTTTAACTGCTTTTGGATTTCAACCTATCATAAATATCATATCTCCTTTTTCTAATAAAACATTTTAATTTTTAATACAGGCATTGTAATGGTGTTAAAATGTTTCTGTGGACTCTGACTTTAAATTAATGGGGATGTTATTATTCATGAACTATATTCCTTGCTAATTATCTCTTTTATGCTCCAACAAATAATATATCAACAAATGTAAAATATATTAAAAATGTATTTAACCATGAGACTCTTATTTAAAACTCTAAGTATTTAAATCAAGACCTTTAGATTCTTCCACTGCGAAATGAGCTGAATTCACCCTCTACCCCACCCACTTTTACTGCAAGGGATCTCGTCATTGCATATATTAATACCATTCATTCTTCAGTACCCTTACCTTAGAGCACAGTCTCGGACACCACTCAGCTGCAGAGATGAATAAGGAAAGAGTAACCTATGCAGAACTGAATCAGGCTAAGGACTCCAGGAGACAGCAAATAAAACCTAAGGGCACTAAGAGTTCCATTTCAGTAACAGAGCAGGAAATAACCTATGCAGAATTAAATCTTCAAAATTCTTTATATGATCTTCAAGGGAATGACAAGAACTACCACTGCAAAGGTAAAATATTTAATAGATACATGTTATAACTGTTCTAGGATATACAGTTCGGGTGCAGAGATGTGCGGAAACAGTAGGGAATATGTGGAGAAACACTTTTTATTTGTGGGGATCAGAGCTTGAAGTTGGAATACAGAATTCTAATGTGAAATCTGAGGACTGATTTTTCTCAGGTGTCATTGTAATGTGTAGTCTTTGACCAGCAACTCATGGAGCATTGTGTTTCCTGACAATGCAATGGTACATTCTGGGAGGAAGATTGCAATGGTAGATATGGATCTCGGCAAGTTTATATATATGATTCACTGTCATGAGGATGGTCTGTGTGTAAACTGTGTAGACAATTATCTCCATCTCACTTCCTCAGTGTTTCCCTTTCTTTCCCTGTAGATTTTCCGTCACGTCCAGAGAAGCTCATTGCTGGGATGCTGGGGTTCATCTGTGTTGTCTTGTTGTCCAGTGTGGTAACGATAGCTGTTATTCATTGTAAGTCAATTTTTGAAAGATAATGAAGGAGCTTTTCACTTTAATGATTGATTGTCATTGCCTCTAAATATTTCCTAATATTATGGAATAGGCCTCTAATTTCCACATATGCATTTAGACTAAATGTGAAAGGCTTAACTAAATTTGTCAAAGATTAAATATCAGAATGTTTGTAGAGAGCATTTTACAAATACATGTACATACATATTAGGTTGGTGCAAAAGTAATTGCAGTTTTTGCAATTATTTTTAACCTTTGAAACCACAATTCCTTTTGCACCAACCTAATACATATATATCCTGATTTCATAGTTCAATGACATGTTTTAGTAGAGTAAAAGACCTTATTGAGAAATACAAACTAATTGAGATTGGTAAAATCAAATACTCTAGTGCAGTTTGATCTTTTAGGCTTTTGAAATATATTTCCCGAAATCTTCATTAATTCATTAATTTTTCTTTGTAAAATCAATTTTACTTCAGATTATTCTAATCCTAAACATTACACCAAATGTGTGAAAGTAGGAAACAAAAAGTGTTATGATTTATGTAGATGAATATTAATCTTGAATAAGATTTATTCCTTTTTTTCTAGCTACTGTAATGCCAGAGCAGACTAATACCCCCTTGACAACAGGGATCCAGGAAGGTACAGAATAAATTTCAAAGTTCTGATATTAGTACAGTTTACAGTTTGTCTGTAACTCAGGGTAGGCAAAAATAATAATAGGGTTTTATTGGGAATATATAAATTATAATATTGGGCAATTAGTGTTCATAAATAATAATTTTAGGAGAATGGTATTTCTTAGGGAACAATATGAAGATATGTACATTTTAAATCACCATACCCATTTTTGCTGATTGGGTTACATTTCCCCTGCTCTGCTATGAGACAAATAATTTTGCTGTTCCAAAAACGTGGTTTTGTTCATTGACTTTCATGTGTTAAAGTGGATATTTATGTTAGTGTGTTTTCCTTATTTGGGCACAAAAATTAGGGGTTGAGAGGCTGAGTCTTCTCTGTGAGTGTGTGATTGTGTTTTGTTTGATATGTACCAGTCAATGAAAGTGCATAGAAATGTTATGCACATATATGATTTACTTATGCCAATATGTAAATTAATTTTTATTTCTTTAACTCAAATTGTTTTTGGATGATAATTCCTTCAGCACATGATTGTGGTCGTTGCCCAAAGGAGTGGTTTACATATTCCAACAACTGCTATTACATCAGCACTGAAAGAAAAACATGGACTGATAGTCAGATGGCCTGTGCTTCCAAGAACTCACACCTGCTTTACATAGATCATAAAGAAGAAGTGGTAAGATTTTAAAAGATTTCAACATTTTGTTAAAAGGTTATTTTTGTCTACATTATATTTGTAGTATTGATTCATATTTTTGTATACATTTGTTGCTTAAAATCTGTTAATATTCTATTGTTTAACTCTTTAATACTTTATTTATATTTCATGCCATTAATGCACATTTAATAATTTCCAGTTCTTATTTTCCATGGACAACCATGCTTGTATAAGTGCTTTTTGTCTAAAATAAGTTTTGCTATTTAAATTTGCTGTACAATTTTATATCATATCGAGGACACTAAACATCAGGATTGTGCAGATTGATTATAAACTGAAAGCACCCATGTCATTACCAATCAGATCATGAAAAGGAAGTTTCCAGTCCACAATAGCTCACTCCTGTGTATCTCTAACAAGTTTCCCTCCCCCCACTTAACAACTATTCTGATTTTTAATATTCCAAATTATCATTGCTTAAATTTGAGCTCTTGTAACAGGGATCATTCAGGATGCATTTGATGTGTCTCCTTTCATTCCTATATGATATTTTTGCAATTCATCCACACTGTTGCATTTATCTGTAGTTAGTTTTTGCTACTGTAATACATGTACATGACAGTTTTAGTCTATGCTATTCAGAAAAATAGTTTTTTTGTTTTGTTTTGTTTTTAATTAATGTTTATTGGGGTGACGATTGTTAGTAAAGTTACATAGGTTTGAAGCGTCCAATTCTATAATACATCATCTATATATCACATTGTGTGTTCACCACTCAGAGTCAGTTCTCCTTCCATCACCATATATTTGATCCCCTTTTCCCGTGTCGCTAAGTTTTTTCTTCTTTATTTGTTTGTCTTGTTCTTTTGCTGTTTTCAGTTTTATATACCACATATCAGTGAAATCATATGGCTCTTGACTCCTTTGTTGCGAATTATTTTGCTTAGCATAATAATCTCAAGATCCATCGTGTTGTCACAAATGGTACTATTACATCATTTGTTATGCCAGAATAGTATTCCATTTGTATATATACCACATCTTCTTTATTCTATCAAAGGACACTGGTTGTTTCCACGTCTTGGCCACTGTAAATAAAGCTGCAATGAACATCGGAGCACATATATCTTTTCGGATAAATGTTTTCAGATTTTTTGGGTAGATACCCAGGAGAGGGATTGCTGGGTCATATGGTAGGTAATTCTATTATTAATTTTTTGAAGAACCTTCACATTGCCTTCCATAGCGCCTGCACCAATCTGCATTCCCACCAACAGTGTATGCGGGTTTCTTTTTCTCCACAGCCTCGCCAACACTTGTTACTATTTTTCTTGTTGATGATAGCCATTCTAAGTGGGGTGAGGTGATATCTCATTGCGGTTTTTACTTGCATTTCTCTGATGATTAGTGATGTCAAACATTTTTTTATATGTCTGTTGGCCATCTCTATGTCCTGTTTGGAGAAATGTCTATTAGGTCCTCCGCCCATTTTTTTATTGGGTTGCTTGTTTTTTTGTTGTTGAGTTTTATGAGTTCCTTGTATATTTTGGATAGTAGCCCCTTACCAGAGACATTGTATCCAAAAACTTCTCCCATTAGGTTTGTTGTCTCTTTATTTTGTCAATGTGCAGAAGCTTTTTAGTTTGATTTAGTTCCAGTCATTTATTTTTGCATTTACTTCACTTGCCTTTAGGGTCAAATTCGTAAAATGCTCTTTGAACCCAAGGTCAGTAAGTTTAGTACCTATGTTTACTTCTATGCAGCTTATTGTTTTACGTCTGATGTTTAGGTCTTTGATCCTTTTGGAGTTAATTTTGGTACATGGTGACAGAGAGCAGTCTAGTTTCATTCTTTTTCATGTGGCTTTCCAATTCTCCCAGCACCATTTACCGAAGAGGCTGTCTCTTCTCCATTATATGTTTTTGGCTTTTTTGTTAGAAAATATCTGTCCTTATTTATGTGGGTTTATTTCTGGGTTCTCAATTCTCTTCCATTGGTCTGTGTGTCTGTTTTTCTGCCAATACCATACTGTTTTGATTATTGTAGCCCTGTAGTACAAGCTGAAGTGAGGGAGTATGATACCTCCAACATTGTTCTTTTTTTCTTAGGATTGCTATGGCTGTTCCGGGTCTTTTGTGGTTCCATACAAACCTGATACTTTTTTGTTCTATATTTTTAAAAAGATGCCGTTGGGATTTTGATGGGGATTGCATTAAATCTGTATATTGCTTTGGGTAATATGGCCATTTTAACTATGTTGATTCTTCCAATCCATGAGCACGGAATGTCTTTCCATTTCTTTGTGTCTTCTTCAATTTCTTTAAAAAATGTCTTATAATTTTCAGTATATAGGTCTTTCACATCCTTGGTTAAGTTTATTCCTAGGTATTTTTTTCTTTTTGTTGCTATTGCAAAAGGAATTTTTTACATTTCTTTTTCTGAGGTTTCATTGTTAGTATTGTACATTGATTTTTTAAAATATGAATTTTATTGGGGAATATTGGGAAACAATATGTTTTTCCAGGGCCCATCAGCTCCAAGTCGTCCTTCAATCTAGTTGTGGAGGGTGCAGTTCAGCTCCAAGTCCAGTCACCGTTTTCAATCTTTAGTTGCAGGAGGTGCAGCCCACCATCCCAAGCTGGAATTGAACCGGTAACCTTGTTGAGAGTTCACGCTCTAACCAGTTGAGCCATCCAGCTGCCCTGTACATTGATTTTGTAGCCAGCAAATTTACTGTATTCATTTATTGTTTCTAATAGCTTTTTTGTGGAATCTTTAGGGTCTTATATATATATATATATATATATATATATATATATATATATATATATATATATATAACATCATGTCATCTGCAAAAAGTGACAATTTAACTTCTTCATTCCCAATTTGGATGCCTTTTATTTCTTTCTCTTGCCTGATTGCTCTGGCTTAGGACTTCCAACATTATGTTGAAAAGCAGAGGTGATAGGGGAGAGCCTGTCATGTTCCTGAATGTAGAGCAAAGGGCTTCGGTTTTTCATCATTAATTGTAGTCTTAGCTGAGGCTTTCTCATATATGGCCCTTACTATGTTAAGGTATTTTCCCTCTATACCCATTTTCTTAAGTGTTTTATCAGAAGTGGATGTTTGTATCTTGTCAAACATTTTTCTGTATCTATTGATATAATCATATTATTTTTGTCCTTTATTTTGTATCACATTGATGGATTTTCGTATGTTGAACCATTTGTGTGCGCCTTAGATGAACCCCACTTGGTTGTGACCTATAATCTTTTTAATGCATTGCTGCATTTGATTTACTAGAATTTTGTTTAGGAATTTTGCATCTGTATTCATCAGAGATATTGGTCTGTAATTTTCTTTTTTTGTGTTACCCGACCAAGTTTTGGAATCAGGGTAAAGTTGGCTTCATAAAATGAGTTAGGGCGTATTGTGTCTTCTTCAATTTTTTGGAAGAGTTTGAGTAGGACAGGAATTATATCCTCTTTGAATGTTTGGTAGAATTCAGTAGTGAAGCCATCTGGTCCCGGAGTTTTGCTTTGGGAAGGTTTTAGATGACTGATTCAATTTCCTTATTGTTGATAAGTCTATTTAGATTTTCTAGTAAAATATAGTTTTTTAAATGTGGGTATTATGAATAATATTTTATGAAAATCCTTATTTACATGTTTTTCCAAATATTATAATATATTGCATTTATAATTTATATATTATATATACATGTTATGTAGAATATATTGTATTTGTATGTTTATAATAGTTATATAGTTATAATAGTTTATAAATAAAATTCTATTATTATAACTGTATATGTGTATAATTATAATATATTGTCTTCTATGTCTCAGAATAAAATTGCAGGGCCAGAAATGTATGTGTATGTAAAATTTATTAATTATTACAGCATTTTTTTGGTTTATTGAGTAAGTAAACATTTTACCAAATAGTCCTTTGATTTAAAACTTAGTATTATCAGGAAATGTAATGTTATAAGTTTTTGTCATTATAGAAAATATCATGATGGCATTAATAGGTCTTTTCCTGATTACTATTTAGTTGAACACATCCTTCTGGGCTACTACTCATGACATTCTCTTCTGTGAGAATGACAAGTGCCTGTCATGTCTCTTGCCCATTTCTCCTATATGTTGCCTGTCATTTTCCTTCCTCGCAGTTCTTGTTATATTTTGGATATGAGCTTTTGTTTGCATTTATGAGATGCAAATAGCTTTTTGGACCAGGTGACTTTCATTTTTATTCTCATATTGGAGTCTTTTAATGACCAGAATTTATTAACGTTAGCAGAGTCTACTATATCATTTTTGGTTTTAGCGATCACTTTGGGCCTACTTGTGAAATCAGTCAATGTTCATGAAGATAATCTTTTACATTACTCTCTATGTTTTATTGTTTTGCTTTATTATCATTGTCTAACTAATGGATCATAATTTATAGTAAAGATTATCTTTTCATAAATAACTATATATGCACATATAATTCTATATATACATATATGCACTAATATGCTTCATATAGATAGTATGTATTATACATACCTTTATATAGATAATATATATAATATTATATGTATATACCTAAAAATACACACAGTAGATCTCCCTTTATCTGTGGGGGTTACGTTGCAAAACCCCAGTGGATGCCTGAAGTCACTGATAGTACTGAATTTTATATATACAATGGTTTTTCTTTTACGTAAGTACCTATGATAAAGTTTAATTTACAAGTTAGGCACAGTGAGAGATTCAGAACACCAACTAATAATAAATAAAACAATTATAAAAATATACTGTAATGAAAGTTACAGAATATGGTCTGTCTCATTTTTCTCTCAAAAAATTGTATTTTATATACCAACCCACTTTGAGGTGTGACAACAAAACTAGCACAAATTTCCTTTTCTTCAAATTTCACAGATGGAACATTATTTCTTACTGTAGATTTTAGCAATTTCTGCAGAAGATTTTTTTGTCTTGTTAAATTGAGAACTTTTACCTTTCACTTACAGGAAGCACTTTACAGCCTCTCCTTGGCATATTTGATTGCCAGTATCACTAGTCTCATGCTTTAGGACCATTTTAAATAAAATAATGGTGACTTGAACACAAGCACTGAGATACAGTGACAGTTGATATGATAACCAAGAGAGTTACATGTGACTAACATTAAGAAGTGAGGAGCATATAGAGCGTAGATATGCTGGACAAAGGAATGATTCCTATTCTGGGCAGAAGGGAGGGGGGCAGGGGGCGTTTCATCACGTTACTTACAATTACACAGAATTTAAACTTCAATATTTTAATTTTGTTATTTTCCTTTTAATACTTTTGAAGACTGGTTGACCGTGGGTTTCTGAAACAGCAGATAGCTGAAACCACAGATAAGGGGGCACTACTGTATGTAAATCACGGTCTGTACAGTCTACAGCAGATTGTGTAACATGGAGCAAACTTATCTCCCTTTTGGTCCCTTTGCTGTGTCCATTTATAACATAATTGTCTTAAATATTTTATCAGCATACATTGAGAATCACATGGCAGAATGTTATAATTTACTTCATTTTATAATTTTGTTTCATGTATCAAACAATTTAGAAAACAGAAGAGGAGATGCATAGTCTATATGTCTAGTAAGCTTTTTATTCTTTGTTTTCTTTACCTTCCTGATGATCCAAGAGTCCCTCTTTTATCATTTGATTTCTGTTTAGATAGTTCGCTTTCACTATTCTATTAGAGTGGACCTGGTGGTGACAAGTTTTCCTTTATCTGAGAATGTCTTGATTTCCCCTTCATTCCTGAGTGGCATTTTCACTGCAGTTTTCTATGGTTTTTGGTTGAAATGAGGCAGTTAGCATCTAAAAGTTTCCTGTCTTTCTAGCCTGCTCCTTTTGTGGTCCTTGGACTAGAGAGAAAAGGGTTTTCTTGGGACTTTTTTCTGTACTCCTGGGTGTGGTTTGCAGGCCTCTGGAGCATCCAGTCTGGGATAAATGAGGTAAAAAGTAATTCCATGGAGCTTACTGCCATCTCTTTCATCAGGTCCTGAGTTCACAGCTCTGTCATTTTTCTCAACACCTTTTTGAATCTTTTTATGCAGAAGGGATGTTAGCTGTACGAGTATTTAGAGGGAGAAATAAAGAATACCCACTTCCATCTTTCCAGAACAGGAAGTCTGATCTGTAGCAGTTTTAACCTAATTTTTTTTAAGACTAATTGTCTTGAGACTCTTTTCATGTACTTTTATGTCACTCTTATATCTTTTAAAATTTTCTTATTAAATTCATTGAGGTGATCTGGAGCTTTTAAATATCAAACTAATATCATTGAATTGTTTATATCTCCTTTTAATTTTGTCAGTTTCTACTTGTATTTGAGAGTCCTGTTGTTAGGTTGTTGTATGTTTATAAATGTTTTATCTTCCTCTTGTAATGTCATCATTAACATTGTTTCTTTTTATTTCTAATAATATTTCTTGTACAGCTATTTTGTCTGATATTAGAATGGACATTTCAGCCCCCTTATGGTTACAGTTTGTAGGGTATATTATTTTTCATCCTTTTACTTTCATTTTTAGTGCCTTTGAATATAAAGTGTATTTATGATACACTAGATCTAGATGGATCTTACATTTTCACTCATTATGACAATTTATATCTTTTGCTAAAATGTTTATTTTATTCACATTTAATCTAATTATTGGTATATAGTTGGATTTAGGTTTGCTGTTTTGCTCTTTGTTCTATGTCCATGTCTTTAGGTTTTTTTCTTCCATATTTCCTGACATCTTTTGTTAAACACATATTATTATAGAGTTCCATTGTAATTCTCTGTTGCTGATTTTGTTTTTTATTTTCTTAGTAGTTGCTGTAGATATTACAAATATATCCTTAACTCATCACTGTCTTCTTCAAGTTAATTCTGACTAAATTCCAGTGAAATCTAGAAACTTAGCGCCAATATATCTCCATTTCCTCTCCCATCTGTTGGGATCTTGTTATTCCTTCTACCAATGTGGTACCGAGCCAACCAGCACTGGTTTGTGAACAAACAACAATAATGCACATCCTTTGTGTCGTGGCATTAATGTTTTACACAAGGATGACTCGAAATGAATCATTGTAGGGATTTCTATGCCACAAAAATAAACAAATGCTAACAGATAAGGTTTTCTTCCCCCGAACACGGTGCCCATTTACCGGCACAAAGTTGCATCCAGATATGATACAGACCCAACCATACAGTGTTATAATTATTGCCTTAAACAATCTGACTTTTTAAAATAAATTCCAAGAAGAGAAACACAGATACCTAAGTTTACCCACATATTTACCATTCCCACTGCTCTTCCTTCCTTCCTGTGGATATGAGTTACCACCCCATGTCATTTACTTTTAGCTTGAAGAATTTTTGGAAGATTGGCAGGTCTGGTAACAAAAAGTTCTCTTTTTTTCTGCATGTTGTAGGGTCCTTATTGCAACTTCTTTTTTGAAGGACTGTTTTGCTGAAGTTAGAATTCCTGTTTGACAGTTTTATTGTGTACTGTTGCCCCCCAACCCCACCCCAGTGCTTTCAGCTCTTTGAATATGTCACTCCCTGCCTACTACTCTTCATTATTTCAGATAACAACTCATCTATTAATCATATTGTTATTTTCATATATGTAATGGGTAAATTTTGTTTTGCTTATTTCAAGGTTACCTCTTTTTATTTGTTTGTTTTCTATTTTACATTTTATATTGTGGTAAAAACGCTTAAGATAAAATTTACTGCTATCAATTAAAAAAAAGACACAGACTTGATTTTGTTAGAGCAGTTCAGGTTTCAGCATAATTGAGACAAGACGCATATTTTCTATATACCCCTTTTTGGCTCTTAATCTCCCTTCCTGGAATAGCGTTCAGGACAAATGTGGATTCTGTGTGAGATAATGTGGTCCATAGCCTGCTGGAGGAGGGAAATACCTCACCCATTTTCTCATTTTCACACTGACTCAAGTCATGTCGTAATCCCGCATTTTCCCTCGGGATGATGGCTTTTCTGTCTTCAATATTTTTCAGTGATTTGAGTAAGTATAATATTTTATGACGTGGATTTCTGTATGTAGTTTGTTGAACCACATATGCCTACAATATTTTTAAAGTTAAATTTAAAATGTCTATTCATTATGTCTGAAATTGTTTTTCTATCTCTGTCTCTTTTCTTATTCTCAGTGTATATTTACACCTATGTTTGTTTTCTTGATACTGCTTCAAAGGTCTCTTAGGATCTTCTTGTTTTCCTCTCTTCTTTCTCTCCATTTTTTGGGATAAACAATTTTTTAAAGTCCATCTTTAGTTTCATTAATACTCTTTCTGTGTTTCAAATTTTATGTAAATTTAGTAAATTTTGCATTTCAGGTAATGTTTTTCAATTCACAATTTCTATTTGATTTAATTATGTAGTTTTTATTTCTGTATTTTGTACATGTTTAGTCATTGCCATCATATTCAACTATAGTCATTTGAACATAATTTTCTTTGGAATTTATGTATATATATGCATATATATATAATTACTTTAAAGTTTTTTTTCTAAAAACTCTACCATCTTATCTCAGTAAAAGATTCTTTTCACAGATTGTTTTCCCTGAGCACAAAAGGCTTTTTTGTGTGTGCTTTCTTATCTTTGTGATTAGACATTTTTCATAATATCATGTAGTAAACACTGACTTTGTTTCATTTTTCTTAGATTTATGAATTTTTGAAACTTGAAAATCTTTTACTGCTGAATCTTCTCCTATAGAGTGAGCTTGCTTATATCTCTTCTCAGATTTTAAAATTCTTACTGTTTGTTTTTATTTTTAGCCTGGCTTCCTAGGAATTTCCCTTGTGCGTGCAAAACTTAGTTGACAACAAATGATTATATATTTTTAATGTATTCAAGTATCTCCAGTCAATAGAGCTTCCACACCCTGTATTTGATGTACTTGTGTGTATATATGTGTGTACTGATGAGTGCTCATAACTTTGCAAGTAGTTTTCAAGTCCCCTTTGGTTTTTATTTTTTACTGGGACGATCTTTATCTCCTCTATACAAGTGCACATGGGTTTTATCAGGCAAGAATGTGTAGCGTTCTCCTCTGGTGAACCCTCCTTCGTATTTCTTCTCTTTTAGATTTGTGGCTGGCATTGTGAGGGACACTAAAGAGAGTATAAGCTCAGATGAGAAAAAGGGTGGGCTTTCCTCTTTTTAACCTTGTAAATTCAGCATTTTGAGCTGAAAAAATAGTGGGCCATTTAGCACCCCCTCCCACACTGCTAATCAAGTCTGCCCCTGTGGCAACAACATCATTGATTTCGGCAGCCTTCTCCAAATTGTGAAAACTACAGTTCTTCATACTCACTGAGCTGAAGTGGGGATGGGGGACAACATGGGAGTGGTCCTAGGCAGGAAGGCTACAAATTTGCTCTATTCTTACTTGAATTTCTAGGAGCTCTTCCAATAATAAATACGTCACAAGGTATTACTAGTCTTTGATCAATTTTTGCAGCCTTGAAATTATTTGCGTCAATTTTCCTCTTCACACAATCAAACTAACACATTTTCCTACTGTGTTCAGTGTATAAGTATATAATGTAAATTGAAAGACTGTATAAAATAGAATTAACACTATATTCCATTAAAAATTCATATCAATATAAAAGCTTTTATTTGACGTCTCATAAAATTTGTTTTCTCATAGAATTTTTTGGACGCCTTCGTTTATTTTTCATGGATTGGACTCTTGTACAGAGCCAATAATAATGTGTGGGTGTGGCCAAATGGCTCAACTTTCTCTTCCAAACTGTAAGTTTCATGAGAACGCTTATATTTTATGCCTTGAAGTAATTAATCTTAGAAAGAAAAGGCACTATGTGACCAAATACATGAAGACAATTATTTAAGTGTTTCCATACAAAACTTATGCAAGGACAGTTCAGATATAGATATATAAGTATTAATCTAAGTGAATTATTTATTCATCAAGTATTAGATTATATAATACCAGACTAATGATATATTATGCTCTGTATTTCAGGTTTTCAATTACTTCAGAGATGGGAAAGAATTGTGCATATGTGACGTTTCATACACACAGCTTTTATTCTGAATCCTGTTTAGAAACAAAACAATATGTTTGTAAGCACCAGGCACTTTGGCTTATCTAAAGTTGGTATAATACTTTCTACAAAAACATATTTTTAATTCATTCAAAAATAATACAATTATTTTCTCAGAATAACGTCTTATGATACAATTTTGAGGACAGTTTTACATTCACAACAAAATTAAGATAGGTACTGAGATTTCCCATGTTTCCCCACATCCCTACACATGCAGAGCTTCCCCCATGATCAACATCACGTGCCACAATTTACTACTGAGAATGATTCTACATTGAGGCATCATAATCACTTAAAATCCATAGTTCATGTGAGGCTTCATCCTTGGTGTTGCACAATTATTTTTAAATCTACATTTATATTAATTTAGAACATATACCGAAGCACACAATGTGTTCTTGAGCTTCTGCTGTTTATTAAAATAAATCACATGTAAATTACCAATTGTAACATCAACAGCTGTTATGTCTAAGTCCTCAATATGGTGAATAATTCCATTTATGTTTTCAAATTAGTTGATTTGTCCTAGCTCTTGATGTTACAAATGAGGATTCAGCAACACAGGTAGACATATGTGTAAGTACTAGTGGAGTCAAAAGACAAAAAGGAGAAGAAATTTGGTTTAAAGAATTATTGAGTTTTTGTAGGGGAGATAGCCTACAAACAGAAGATAAGAGAAAATCATAAAGAATACCCTAGGACCTAGAGAACATTATGCTAAGTGAAATAAGTCTGACGGAGAAAGACAAATACCATACGATATCACTTACATGTGGAATGTAAAGAACAGAATAAATGAGCAAACTAAACAGAAATACTCTCAGAAATATAGAGAAAAATCTGATGTTTCCTAGATGGGAGTGGGGTGGGGATGAGGGAGAAGGTGAGGGGATTAGAAAGCACAAATTGGTAACCACAATATTGCCATAGGGATATGAAAGACAATGTGGGAAATATAACCAATAATGAAAAGAATCTGTAGGGTGTCAGAAGGGCACTTGTCTTATTAGGCAGACCACTTCATGGATGGAGCAGATGCCTGACCACTGCAGTTTACACCTGAAGCTGAAGCTGAATAATACTAAAAGTCAACTGTATATATATATATATATATATATATATATATATATATATATATATAGTCACAGGACGTGGAGTACAGCATAGGGAATAGAGTAAGTAGAATTGTAACAGCTATATACGCTGTCAGAGAGGTAGTAGATTGGGGGAGAGGAGTTATCATTTTGTGAGGGGTGTAAAGGTCGAACTGTTACATTGCTTTGTACACCTGAAACTAAAACAAACAAACACATAAACAAAGAATACCCTAGGATTCAAGAAGAGTACCCAACGTGGAATGACTTGGATGCCAATCTACTCCCTCTGGGTGGGTTTTAGACTTCACTGAACACAGTGACAGCAGACATATTTGCTGGGCTCTGGGAGAGAGCAGTTCCACAGTCTGCTGGCTGTTACTGATGAAGACGCATCTCAGGCTGTGACTAGGAAGCAGGAAGACTGCTCTACCATGGTGTACTCAGGCAGAGGTTGGAAAAGAGGGAAATATGACTGGGACTGGCTCCCAAAACTGCTGGAGAGTGAATACCACAGGACTTCCTGTATGCATGCAACTGGCAACCTCACAACAAAAGCCAAAGGAGAGAAAACACCATGAAACCGGGTACAAGAGTCCTTTCCCTGGCAATGTCTCTCCCGTGACTTTTCCTGGTGAAAGAACGTCATGAGACTTGATAATGGAGAAAAAGTTATAAGATCTAGATCCATTATCTCAGAGAGGTCAATGAAGGACAGACTTGGAGCTGAGATCAATAAGTTGTTAATTGGCCCTCGAGTTTACCGTGCAAAAATTACAAAGTTGCTATATGACATAATTCTTTATACAGAAAACAGTACAGACACCACTTAAAACCTATTAGAAATAAACAAATACAGTAAAGTTGCAGGACACAAAATCAATGTGTAAAAATCCCTGCATTGCTGCATACTAACAATGAAATTTCAGAAAAGAAATGGAAAACATTTATTTGCAATTGCGACAAAATACAATATACTATCTAGCAATAGACTTAACAAAGGATGTGAATGACTTATACAGTGAAAACCATAAGACTTTATTAGAAGAAATTGAAGAAGACACAAAGAAACGGCTAGATATTCTGTGTTCATGGATTGGAAGAATTAATATTGTTAAAATTGCCATGTTACCCAAAGTAGATTTAATGCAATTTCCATCAAAATCCCAGTGAAAAATTTTTAAAGAAATAGAACAAATAATCATCAGATTTATATGGAATTACAAAAGAGCCTGAATAGCCAAAGCAATCCTAAGCAAACAAATGAAAAAAAACAAGGCTAGAGGTATCACATTACTAGGCTTCAATTTTTACTACAAAGTGACAATAATCAAAACAGCATCTATTTGACAGAAAAACAGACACAAAGGCCAATAGGATGGAATTGAGAACCCAGAAATTAACCCACATATATATGAGCAGATAATTTTTGACTAAGGAACCAAAAACATACAATGGAGAAAAGAAAGCCTTTTCAATAAATGGTGCAGGAAAATTGGGAAGCCACGTGCTAGACAATGCAACTAGATTTCTCTCTGTCACCATACACCAAAACTAAAACAAAATGAATCAAAGACCTAAACATAAGACTTGAAACATAAACTGCATAGGAGAAAGCATAGGTACTAAACTGATGGACCTGAGGTTTAGAGAAGATTTTATGAATCTTACCTCAAAGTCAAGGGAAGTAAAAGCAAAAATAACTGATATCCAACTAAATATCAAACTAAAAATCTTCTGCAAAAAAAACCATTAACAGGACAAAGAGGCAACCAACATAATGGGATAATATATTGTGAACAATACCTGTGATTGGTTTGGGCTAATATCTAAAATACGTATGTAAAAATCTCATACGACTCCTCATCTTTTAAAATGTCGGAGTGGCATTCCATGCTTCACGATGAGGAAGCTGGAGCCTTAGAAAGCATGAGTGATCTGAGTCCTGTTACCTCTTATCCTGTAATGCAATATTTCTCAACAATTTTTTCTTTTATATTTTCTTCCTCAACCTAAAGGCACTAAGGAGCTTTCAGAGAGACATTTTCTTAATCCATCTCCAAGAAAATTGAAAACCACAAATATATTACGTTTTTCTTTATATATATCTGTACGTTATACATAAAATGTGACTTTTCACTACCATCAAAAGTCAGTCTTTGTCAACATTCAAAAAAGAATTATCACCTATTTTCCGCAAACTATTCCAAAAAATCCAGAAGGAGGGAAGGCTCCCAAACACTCTTTATGAGGCCACTGTCACCCTGATCCCAAAATCAGACAAAGACATTACAAAAAAAAAAAAAGAAAATTATAAGCTGATATCGCTAATGAACATAGATGCAAAAATCCTTAACAAAATATTAGCAAACAGAATTCAGCAATACATTAAAAAGATTATACACCATGATCAAGTGGGATTCATTCCTGGTATGCAAGGTTGGTCCAACATCCACAAATCAATTAATGTGATGCACCACATTAACAAAATAAAAAATAAAAATCATTTGATCATATCAATAGATGCAGAAAAAGCATTTGACTAAATTCAGCAGCTATTTATGATAAAAACTCTTACGAAAGTGGGAATAGAGAGACTATATCTCCACATAATAAAGGCCATATATGATAAACCCATCGCTAACATCAGACTCAATGGGGAAAAGCTAAAACCATCCCCCTTAAGATCAGGAACAAGGCAAGGTTGCCCACTTTCTCCAAAAAACTGAAGAGAAGTGAACACTTCCAAACTGATTTTATGTGGACAGCATTATCCTGACACCAAACCAGAAAAGGTCACTAGTAGAAAAGAAAACTATAGGCCAACATCCCTGATAAATATAGATGCAAAAACGTTTCAATAAAACACTAGCAAACTCAATTCAGCAGCACACTAAAGGTATCATTTACCATGATCAAGTGAGATTTATCCTTGGGATACAAGGATGGTTCAACATATGCAAATCAATCAATACGATACACCACATTAATAGAATGAAAGAAAAAATATACGATTATCTCAATAAATGCCAAAAAAAATTGACACAATTGAACATTTGCCATGATAAAAAACTCAACAAATTAGGAACAGAGGACACAGATCTCAACATAATATAGGCAGTATATGACAAGTTCACAGCTAACATCATACTCAGTGGTAAAAGGATGAAAGTTTTTTGTCTAAGATCAGGAGCACAACCAGGGTACCCACTTTCATCACTTCTTTTCACAATAGTATCAGATTCTTAGTTAGAACAATTAGGGAAGAAAAAAATAAGTATCAGAATTGGAAAGGAAGAAGTAAAAATGTCTCTATTTGCAGACAGCATAATTTTGCAGGTAGAAAATCTTAAAGGTTCCACCAAGAAATGTAATATCTAATAAATGAATTCAGTAAAGTTGTAGGATATAAACTTTACAAAAACAAGTAGCACTTCTATATGCTAACAACAGAACTTCTGGAAAGGGAATAAAGAGATTGATTCTCTTACAAAAGCATGGAGAACAAAAACACATTAGAAAAAAGTTTAACTAAGGAGGTGAAAGCTCTCTACACTGAAAACTGCAAGATATTGATGAAAGAAATTGAAGACAGAAATAAATGGAAATGTATCCCATGTTCACATATTGAAATAATTAATATTGCTAATTTGTCAACACTACCAAAAGCCATCTATAGATTCAATGCAATCCTTATCAAGACAAAATGGCATATTTTATGGAAGTAGAAAAACATGCTCCTAAACTTATATGAAACCACAAAAGACCTTGAATAGCCAAAAAAAAAAAAAATCTGAGAAACAAAGAACAAAGCAGTTGGCATCACACTTTCTGATTTCAAGCTATCCTATAAAGCTATTGTCATCAAATACGGTATGATCTAATATGCAGAATCTAAAAACAACAACAACAAAAAAGAAACTCATAATAGACTAATCAGACTTGTGGTTACCAAAGGTGGAGGATTGGTGGGATGATTGGAAAAGGTCATCAAAAGGTACAAAGTCCGGCTACAAAATAAATGAATACTAGAATGTAGGGTACAACATAACGGCTATAGCTGACATTGATGCATTATATGCAGTAGCTCCCTCATTTATGCAGAGGATACTTTACAAGACCCGCAATGGACTCCTGATAACATGAATGGTGCCGAACCCTATATATACTGTGTATTATTTTCCTATAATTACCTACCTAAGATGAAGTTTGACTTATAAATTAACACAGTAGGAGATTAAC
Organism: Rhinolophus sinicus; assembly: GCF_057876585.1. NCBI lineage: Eukaryota > Metazoa > Chordata > Mammalia > Chiroptera > Rhinolophidae > Rhinolophus > Rhinolophus sinicus. The sequence goes on along the minus strand of NC_142501.1, from coordinate 28,062,241 downwards.
AGCAATAACTAACAATAAAATAGAACAATTATAACAATATAGTGTAATTAAAGTTTTGTGAATATGGTCTCTCTCAAAATATCTTATTGTACAGTCCTCACTCTCCTGTTTCTTGTGATGAAGGGAAATAATAAAATGCCTACATGATATGAGGTGAACCATGTTGGTTTTGTGACATAGTAGCAGTAGGCTACTATTGACCGTCTGTCAATACGTCATAAAGAGGATCATCTGCTTATTATGATGCTGGATCATCAAGACAAGACAATGTCGCTGGTTGAATAGCAGGAGCAGACAATGGCAATGGCTAGGGATCCTCAATAGTTAAAAGATTTTTTGCCAAATACTTTTGGAAGAGAGCTGTAAGTGGACGTTTCTTTGTCTTTTAAACTCATCAAAGTATTGTTGCAGTGGTTGTGATCTTTTGGTGATTATACAGGTGACTTGAATGCTGCATTCCATCTGATGAACTTATTCCATAATTTTTATAAAATAAGTGTTATTGGAACACAAGCACTGTGAACCACAGCAGTCTCTCTCATAACCAAAACAGCTTCTATGTGACTAACAGGTGGTAGCAAACAAAGTGTGAATATGCTAGAAAAAGGGATGATCGAGTCCTGGGTCCAGCTGAGCAGGATGGTGTGAGATTTCATCATGTAACATAGAACACATACAATTTAAAACAAATTATTTCTAGCATTTTTCAGTTAATACTTTGGGACTGCGGTTGATCATTTTTAACTGAAACCATGGAAAGTACAGTGGAGGATAACAGGAAACTATTGTATATTAAAGTTGTGAAGAGATTAAATCCTTAGTTCTCATCACGAGGATAATCATTTTTCTTTACTCTTTTCATCTTTATTTTTTTTTTTAACGTACCTATATGAAAAGGTGGATGTTAGCTGAACCTATAGTGGTAATCATTTCAGGATATATGTGAATCAAAGCAATATGCTGTAAGTTTAGTTTCTTTTATTGCTCATGTATCATTTAATTGTGTTCTGAAAGTCCACTATTTTTCAGCTAAGTCAGAGAAAGACAAATACCATATGATTTCACTTACATGTGGACTCTAAAAATCAAATAAACAAACAAACGAAGAAATCCAGAAAATCTCATCGATACAGGGAATTAACTGATGTTTGCCTGAAGGGAGGTGTTGTGGGTGGGGGTTGGTAAAAAAGATAAAGGGATTAGGAACTACAAATTGGCAGTTACAAACTAGTCACAGGGATGTAGAGTTCAGCAAGCAATACAGTCAATAATATTGTAATAACTATGTATGATGTCAAGGGTGTACCATTATTGGAGGATCACTGAGTAACTTACATAAATGTCTAACCACTAACCTGTACACCTGTAACTAATATAATATTGAATGTCAACTGTAATTGAAAACTAACTAAATAAATAAATGTTTACTTTTCCTGCTCTTCCCATTTTTTGGTACGGGAAAAAACTTGAACTAATTTGTTTTACTCCTACATAGTAAGACTTCGACTTTTGTCATTTACAACAAATATTTCTATTAAGATACAGATAGTTATGACTGGAAGATGAACCAACAAAAAATATAATTAGTAGTTATATAATATTTCTATCTCTGCCTTGGTCATATAGTTTAATATTTTTTCATATTGAGAGCATATGGAAAACTATGTAATGCCAGAATTTAGCAACCCTAAGAGCAGAATTTAAACATCTAAGATACTCTTAATAAGGCCTAAGTTGTCAGTGTTTGTGATTAAGATGGAAGCAAGTTAACTGCATATGTGGTCAAGACTTTTGTCCCCAGAAATCTTTTAAAATAAGAAAATAATTTATCAGTGGCACTTGGCAATGGGCAAACTAAATGACACACTACCAACCCAAAGTATCTATATTCTGGTGTGTGAAGAGATAAACAGTCTTCAAAATACCCCAAGAGTAAGGATTTCCTGTTCAAACTTTAAGTGACACATTAATGAGAAATCTGCTTTTTCCACTCTTGCTTCACTCTGAGCTTTCACTGGGCAGCCTGTGAAGACCACAGATATTGTTTGTTTACAAGAGTAACGTGGTCTCCCACTGAAGATGCTCACCTTTCTGGCCTAAAGAAGGTATGTGTCTCTACTCTCCTGTCTCTCTACTGGCCCATCCTATGTAGTGGGAGATTACAGATGCTAGATGTGATGCAACTGAGGTATTATTAATAAGCTAATAAAAAAGAATATTGCTATCTTTATTTAAGTAATTCAGGGTAAAACATTTCCTTAAACTTCTTAAGTTCTTGCCTATGGAGAATTACTCAAGTGTACATACACATGCATAAATGGGTTTGGAAATAAAAACATTTAGGGTAAAATCCCAGAGGAATCATGAGAAGGAACGGTTATTTTTGGATTTTTGTAATTAATAAAGATATAATTATATGCTATATTTGATGTTTAAACCAGCCTTCAAAAACAGATTCTTAAAATGAATTCTTTGAATTGTGCAGGTTAAACATAATTCTACATACACTTAGATTAAATAAAAGCAGTTGGCTTTTAGTAAAAATTATGAGGAGGTAGTTCCTGTAAAAAGCTAATTTAAGCTTAATTATAAACAATGAAAAGATTTAAAAAATTAAAGGAAACATTACAAGTAGTGACATCACACTGATAAAGAAATGCTTGTCTAATGAATTATGTTTCAGAGTCTGACATAAATAAGAAACAATAACATGTTAAATATGTTAAAATAATAATTAGCATAACTAACATATTGATGAGAGTTTATAAAAGCCAGATTGAATATCAAGTGTTTTACATGCATTGTATCTACATGTTTCTATTCCCACTTTCCATTAGTAATGTAGGTTGCTAGACGCTAAGTAAATATTTAAAGGACATATATTATAAATTTCGAGTCAGATTTAATTCTAGAACTCACTGACCACAGAGCCATTGACTGAATTATTAAATTACTTGATTTGATTAATTACTTTGCTTACAAAACTAAAGCTACCCTCATTGACTTTGAAAGTAATAGGAACTTTTTGGAAGTTTAAAACAACATAGTTCTTCTATAAATTATCTACATATGTATTTATCATTTTATAGTATTATATCTTTACAATTAAATCAATATCGATTTATTCTGTTACATAAGTATTTAAAACATTTTGTTGTCAATATTTTTTAGGTTTTGAATAAATTTACTGTGTCTGTAACATTTTTCAACACGTGAAATATTTCTTTGAATTTGTAATAATTTCTCATAACTTCACAATCATTCAAAATAAAAGATCATTTGATAACAACTCATTCCCTTTGCTAAATAACTGTAAGTCACTAAGTGAAATTAATTTAGTGCAGGGAATTACTATATATGCTATATATGCCAACACTACTAATTTGCTGTCTTTGAGCACTCAGTCTTTAACCTTACTGTATTTCAAAATTATCATAAATAATGTTGTGAGTCATTTTTAATACAGAATTTTAATTTTCAATACACTTTCTAATGGTGTTAAAAACATTTCTCTGTAATCTGACTTAAATCGAGACTATTATTATTTATGAACTTCTTTATTCCTCACTAATTTATCACTTTTCATTGCACTGACCAAAAATATATTGTCAAATTCAGAATATCTTAAAAATGTATTTAACCATGAGACAGTTATTTAAAGCTCTAATGCATTTAAAACAAGACCTTTAGATTCTTCTAGTGGAAAAATCAGCCTAGCTCACCCTCTACCCCACCCACTTTTACTGTAAGGGATCTCGTCATTGCATATATTAATACCATTCATTCTTCAGTACCTTTACCTTAGAGCACAGTCTCGGACACCACTCACTGCAGAGATGAATAACGAAAGAGTAACCTATGCAGAACTGAATCGGGCTAAGGACTCCAGTAGACAGCAAGTAAAACCTAAAGACACTAAGAGTTCCATTTCAGTAACAGAGCAGGAAATAACCTATGCAGAATTAAATCTTCAAAATTCTCCCCACGATCTTCAAGGGAATGACAAGAACTACCACTGCAAAGGTAAAATATTTACTAGATGCACAGTATAACTGCTCTGGGACGTGCAGTTGAGGTGCAGAGTTGTGGGGAAACAGTAGGGAATATGTGGAGAAACACTTTTTATTTGTGGGGATCAGAGCTTGCAGTTGGAATACAGTCTAATGTGAAATCTGAGGACCAAATTTACTCAGGCATCATTGTAATGTGTAGTCTTTGACCAACAGCTCATGGAATATTGTATTTCCTGACAATGCAATGGTACATTCTGAGAGGAAGATTGCAATGGCAGATATGGGTCTGGGATCCAAGTTTATGTATATGATTCCCTGTGAAGGAAGGTTCCCTGTGTGCAAACTAGCAAAACAACTGTTTCCATCTCATTCCTCAGTATTTCCCTTTCTCTCCCTGTAGATTTTCCATCACCTCCAGAGAAGCTCTTTGCTAAGATTCTGGGAATCATCAGTGTTGTCTTATTGTCCACTGTGGTAGCAATAACTATTAAAACCTGTAAGTAAACATTTGAAAAATTATAAGGGAACTTTTCTCTTTAATGATTGATTGCCAGTGCCTCTAAATATTTCATAATATTATGGACTATGCCTCTAATTTTAGCATATGCAGTTAGAGTAAATGTGAATGGGCTGATGAATTTTGAAGATTAAATATCAGAATGATTGCAGAGAGCATTTTACAAATACATGTACATATATACATATAAATTCTGATTTTATAACTCAAAGACATGCTTTAGAAGGCTAAAAGACCTTACTGAGAAATACAAACTAATTCTTGAGATTGATTAAATCAAATACTGTAGTGGAATTTGATCCTTTAGGCTTTTGAAATATATTTCCTTAACTCTTCATTCATTCATTAATTTTTCTTGTAAAATCAATTTTATTTCAGATTATTTTAATCCTAAACATTATACCAAATATCAAAGTAAGAAACAAAAAGTATTATGATTTATGCAGATCAATATTAATTTTTTGATAAGAATTCATCTTTTTTTCTAGCTACTGAAAAATTAGAGCATAATAATTACCCTGTCACAACAGGAACCCAGGAAGGTAAATAATAATTTTCAAAGTTCTGATGTTAATACAGTTTATAGTTTGTATGTAACTCAGGATATGCAAAAAAATATTACGTTTTTTTGGAATATATAAATTATACCATTGGGCAATAAATGTCCATAAATACTAATTTTAGGAGAATGCGTCTTCTTGTGGAATGATATGAAGAAATGTTCATTTTAAATCACCATATCCATTGTTGCCGATTGGCTTATATTTATCCTGCTATGCTATGAGACAAATAATTTTGTTTTCTAAAATTAGTTTTGTCATTGACTTTCATGATATGTGTTAGAATGGGTATTTATGTTTGTGTGTTTTCGTGGTTTGGATACACAAATTAGGAGGTGAGAGGCTGACCCTTCTGTGCGAGTGTTTGTGATTGTATTTTATTTTACATGTACCAGCCAGTGAGGGTGCATAGAAATGTTATGCACATATAAGTTTGTAGTTATGCAAATATGTATATTTACTTTTATTTTTTAATTCAATTATTTTTTTCATAATAATTTCTTCAGCATATCATCGTGGTGGTTGTCCAAAGGAGTGGTTTACATATTCCAATAACTGCTATTACATTAGCACTGAAAGAAAAGCAAGGACTGAGAGTCAGATGGCCTGTGCTTCCAAGAACTCTAATCTGTTATATATAGATAATAAAGAAGAAATGGTAAGATTTTAAATGTTTCCAACATTTTATTAACGTATTATTTTGGTCTGCATTAGATTTGTAGTATTCATTAATATTTTTATATATATTTGTAGTTTTTTTTAAAGTCTGTTAATATTCTATTGTTTAAGCCTTTAATCTTTTTTCATACTTCATGTCATAATGCACATTTAATAATTTCCAGTTCTTACTTTCTGTAGACAACCATGCTTGTATACATACCTTTCGTCTAAAATAAGACTTGCTATTTAATTTTGCTGTACGATTTTAATTCTATCAACTAAACATCACGGTTGTGCAGATTGTTTGTAAATTGGAAAGACCCATGTCATTACCAATCAGATCATGAAAAGGAAGTTTCCAGTCCACAATAGCTCACTCCTGTGTATTCTCTCAACTTTCCCTCCCCATACTTAATCACTATTTGAATTTTTAATACTCCAAATTATCTTTGCTTAAATTTGAGCTTCATGTAACAGGGAGCATTCAGGATGCATTTTATGTGTCTCCTTTCATTCCCATATGACAGTTTTGCAATTCATCCACAGTGTTGCATTTACCTGTAGTTAATTTTTGTTCTTGTATTACATGTACGTGACATATTTAATCTACACCATTCAGAATACAGTTGTTTTAATGTGGGTATTATAGATAATATTTTATGAAAATCCTCGTGTACATCTTTTTTCCAAATATTACAATATATTTAGAATTCACGTATTATACATACACGTTATGTAGAATATATTGTTTTTATGTAATATAAATACAATATTTATAATAGTTTATAGATAAAATTATATTATAATTGCACATAGGTGTAATTATAATATAATGTCTTCTATTTCTCAGAATAAAACTGTGGGGCCATAAATATATGTGTATGTCAAATTTATTTAATGATTCCATCGTTTTTGGTTTATTGAGTAAATACACATTTTACCAATAGTTCTTTGATTTAAATATAGTACTATCAGGAATTTAATGTTATAATTTTTCACCTTTATAGGAAAGTATCATGATGACACTAATAGGCATTTTCCTGATTACTATTAGTTTGAAAACATGCTTCTGGGCTACTAATCAGGACATTCTCTTCTGTGAGAATGACAAGAACCTGCCATGTGTATTGCCCATTTCTCCTATATGTTGTCTGATAGTTTCCTTCCTCGCAGTTCTTGTTGTATTTTGGATATAAGCTCTTTTTTGAATTTACGAGATGCAAGTAGGTTTTGTGACCATGTAACTTACATTTTTATTCTCATATTGGAGTCTTTTATTGACGAGAGAGTATTAACGTTAGCAGAGTCTACTATATCATTTTGGGTGTTAGTGATCATTTTGGACATACTTGTGAAATCAGTCAAGGTTTGTGAAGATAAATTCCTACATTACTCTGTAGGCTTCATTGTTTTCCTTTATTATTATTATCTATTTGATGGATCCTAATTTATAGCAAAGATTATTTTTTCATAAATATCTGTATATGCATGTATAATTTTATATATATACATGAGCTGATATACTTTATGTAGATAGTAGGTATTATATATATCTTTGTATACATGATAATATATATAATATTACGTGTATATACATAAACATACACAGAGTAGTTCTCCTCCTATCTGTGGGGAGTATGTTCCAAGACCCCAGTGGATGTACTGATACACTGATAGTTCTGAACCTTATATATACAATGGTTTTTCTTGTACATAAGTACATATGATAATGTTTAATTTATAAATTACGCAGAGTGAGAGATTAAGAGCAGTAAGTAATAATAAAATGGAACAATTATAAAAATATATTACAATAAAAGTTACGTAAATGTGGGCTCTCTCATTTCTCTATTAAAATATCTCATTTTACTACACCCACCCACTTTGAGGTACGACAGCAAAACTAGCACAGATTTCTTTTTCCTCAATAATTTCATGGATGGAGTGGTATTTTTTATGGCAGAGTTTAGCGGTTTTTGCAGCAAATTTTTTTGTCTTTATCAAATCAAGAACTTTCATGTTTTTAAGTATAGGAATTACTTTACAGCCTCTCTTTGGCATATTTGATCGCTAGTACCACTGGTCTCATGCTTTGGGACCATTACTAAGTAAAATAAGGGTGACTTGAACACAAGCACTAAGATCCTGCAACAGTTGATCTGATAAACAAGAGCTACATGTGACTAACATTAAGGAATGGGAGCATATACAGTGTAGGTACGCTGGACAAAGGAATGATTCATATCCTGGGCAGATGGGAGTGGGGCAGGGGTAGTTTCATCATGATACTTAGAACTACACACAACTTAAACTTGAATTTTTAAATTTTGGAATTTTCCTTTTAATACTTTTGGAAACTGGCTGGCCGTGGGTATCTGAAAGAGCAGGTAACTGAAACCATAGTTAAGGGGGCACTACTGTATGTAAATCACAGTCTGCACAGTCTACAGCAGTTTGAGTAACATGGAGAAATCTTATCTCCTTTTTTGTCCCTTTACTGTGTCCATTTATAATATAATTGTCTTGAATATTTTATCCATATACATATAGATTCACGTGGCAGAATGTTATAATTTGCTTCAATGTATAATTTTGCCACAACTATCAAACAATTTAGAAAACAAAAGAGGAGATGGATAGTCTATATATATAGTAAGATTTTTATTCTTGTTTTATTTTCCTTTCTGATGATCCAAGAGCCCTCTTTCATCATTTAATTCCTGCTGGATACTTCCCTTTCACTATTATATTAGAGAGGGCCTGAGGGTGACATGTTTTCTTAGTTTTTCTTTATCTGAGAATGTCTTGATTTCTCCTTCATTCCTTAGTTTTACTTTCGCTGCACTTTTCTATGCTTTTTGGTTAGAATAAGGCAGTTAGCATCTAAAGGTTTCCTGTCTTTCTAGCCTGCTGCTTTCATGGTTACCTTTGACTGGAGAGAAAAGGCTTTTCTTGGGACTTTTGTCTGCCATTGGGTGTTTGTGGTTTGCTGGCCTTGCAGCGTCCAGTCTGGGATAAGTGAGGTAAAAAGTAATTCCAGGGAGCTAACTGCCATCTGTTTCACTAGGTCCTAAGTTCCCAGCTCTCTCATCATTCTCATCACAGATAATTAGTGGGAGAAATAAAGAATATCCACCTTCATGTTACCAGAATAAGAAGTCTGATCTGTAGCAGTTTTAATTTAATTATTTAAAACTAATGGTCTTGAGAATCATTTCATGTATTTATTTGTCAGCCTTATATCTTTTGTAACATTTTCATTAAATATATTGGAGTGATATTGGAGCTATTTTTTTCCATTGGCACTCAATTAAGTCCTTGTTTCAAAATAAAATTTATTGAGGTGACAATGGTTAATAAAGTTACATAGGTTTCAGGTGTACAATTCTGTAAATGCATCATCTATATATCACATTGTGTGTTCACCACCCAGACCAGCTCTCCTTCCATCACCACATATTTGACCCCTTTTACCTCTTCTGCCATCCGCACTCCCCTTTTACCCTCTGGTAACCACTGAGCTGTTATGTGCGTCTATGAGTTTTTGTTTCTTTATATGTTTGTCTTGTTCTATTGCTCCTTTCAGTTTAATATCACACATATCAGTGAAGAAATATTGTTCTCGACTTTTTCTGTCTGACTTATTTTGCTCAGTATAATAATCTCAAGTTTCATCCATGCCGTTGCAAATAATACTGTTTTATCTTTTCTTATGGCAGAATAGTATTCCATTGCGTATATGTACCACAACTTCTTTATCCAATCATCTATCGAAGGAAACTTTGGTTGTTTCCATCTCTTGGCTAGCATAAATAAAGCTGCAATGAAATTCAGAGCACATATATCTTTATGGATAAATGTTCTAAGGTTTTTTGGGTATATACCCAGGAGAGGGATTGTTGGGTCATATGGTAATTCTATTCTTAATTTTTTGAGGAACCTCCACATTGCCTCCCATTGCAACTGCACCAGTCTGCATTCCCAACAAGTGTATGAGGGTTCCTTTTTCTCCACGGCCTCTCCAATACTTGTTATTGCTAATGTTGTTGATAATAGTCATTCTAACAGGTATGAAGTGATATCTCTTTGTGGTTAGAATGACATTGGAGCTTTTAAATGTCCAACTATAATCATTGAAGTATTTATAGCTCCTTTTAATTTTTTCAGTTTGTACTCATGTGTTTAAGAGTTCTGTTGTTAAGTGGTCACGTGTTTATAATTGTTTTATGTTCTTCTTGTAATGACACCATTAACATTTTGAATTGCATCTTTTTATTTCTAATAATATTTCATGTTTTAACAGCTATTTTGTCTGGTATTAGAATGGCCAGTTCAGCGCGCTTATGTTTACAGATTATAGGGTATATCATTTTTCACCCTTTTACTTTCATTTTTTGTGGCTTTGACTGTAAAGTACATTCATGATAGACTGCATATAGATGGATCTTACATTTTCCCCAGTATGACAATTTCTGTCTTTTGAATAAAATGTTTATTTTATTCACATTTAATTTAGTTGGATTAAGGTCTGCTGTTTTTCTCTTCGTTCTATGTCCATGTCTTTAGGTTTTTCTTCAATATTTCCTGACATCTTTTGTTTATACACATATCATTATAGTGTTCCATTTTATTCTTCTGTTGATGGTTTGGGTATATTTTTTATTTTCTTAGTAGTTGCTGTAGATATTAGACAAATGTTTTTAGCTCATCACTGCCTACTTCAAGTTAATTCTGACTAAACGCCAGTGAAATATAGAAACTTAGCACCAATACAGTTTTATTTCCTCTCCCATCTGTTGGGGTCTTACTATTTCTTCTAACAATGTTGTACTGAGTCAGGCAGGACTGGTTTGTGAACAAACAATAATGCACATCGTTTGTGACCTGGCATTCATGGTGTACACAAGGATTACTCTAAGTGAATCATTCTAGGGATTTTTGCACCACAAAAATAATCAAATGCTAACAAATAAGGTTTTTTCCTTCCACCCCTAAACAAGGTTCCAGCACAGAGTTACATCCAAATAGACCCAACTATACAATGTCATAACTATTGCCTTAAATAATGTCATTTTTAAAAGTAATTACAAGAACAGAAACACAGATGCTTAAGTTTACCCACATATTTACCATTTCTACTGCTCTTCCTTCCTGTGGCTCTGAGTTACCGTCCAGTATCATTCACTTTTAGCCTGAAGGACATTTTTGGAGGGAATGTCTGCAAACAAGAATTCTCTGTTTTGTTTTTGTGTATTTTGTAAGGTGCTTATTGCAACTTCTTTTTTGAAGATCTGTTTTGCTAAATTAAGAATTCTTGTTTCACAGTTTTCGTTGTGTTCCTCCCCACCCACCCCCGTACCTTTTGCTCTTTGAATATGTCACTCTTCTATTTTTTTTTCTGATAAGAACTCATCTATTAATCATAGTGTTATTTCCTATAAGTAATGGGCAACTTTTTCTTATTTCAAGATTACCTCTTTGTACAATTTTTTTTGCTCTCTATTTTACATTTTGTATTGTGGTATAAACACTTAAGATAAAATTTACCATTAAGAATTAAAAACAAATAAACACAGACTTGATTTTCTTAGAGTAGTTTAGGTTTACAGCAAAATTGAGACAAGACAGAGATTTTCTATATACCTCTATTGGCTACTCATCTCCCTCGTCTGGAATAAGGTGCAGAACAAATGTGGATTCTGGGTGAGATATTGTGGTCCATGGGTTGCTGGAGGAGAGAAATATCTCACCCATTTCCTAATTTTCCACTGACCTAAGGTACATCATGCTCCCGCATTTTCCTCATGATTATTTCCTTGCATCTTCAATGGTTTTCAGTCATTTGATTATAATATTTTGAGAAGTAGATTTCTACCTACTGAATCTATTTGTATTTGCTGCATTGCATATGCCTACCATATTTTTAAAATTAAATATAAAAAATTGTTTATTCATTATGTCTCAAAATTGTTTGTCTGTCCCTGTCTCTCTTCTTATACTCAGCGTACATTTACACCTATGTTAGTTTTCTTGATACTGCTCCAAAAGTCTCTGAATATCTGCTTCTTTTTCTCTTTTTTCTTTCTGTTTTTTGGGATAAATAATTTTTAAACACCATCTTCAATTTCATTAATTCTCCCTGTGTCTCCAATTTTATGTACATTTAGTAAATTTTCATTGCAGGTAGTGCTTTCCAATTCACAATTTCTATTTCATTCATTTATGTGCTTTTTCTTTCTCTATTTGGCACATGGTTTATCACTGCCTCATATTCAAATATAATTATTTGACCAGGTATTTAAAGTGATTATTCTAAAATATTTTTTAAATAATCCTAACAACTGATCTCAATAAAAGATTCTTTTCACTCTTTTCCTTGTATATAAAAATCGTTTTTGTATGCTTTCTAATCATTTACAATTACATATTTTTGATAATATTGTGTAGTAAACTTGGATTCTGTTTCATTTATTATTTTTTGTGAGTTGTGAAACTTTAATGCAGAATATTCTGTTTAGAGTTTACTTGCTTCTATCTCTTCTCAGTTTTTAAAATTCTACTTGTTTATTTTTGTTTTTAGCCTGGCTTCCTAGGGATTCCCCTTGTGTATGCATACCTCGGTTGACAACCAATGATTATATATTTTTAAAGTATTCAAATACCTCCAGTCAATAGGATTTCCATAGTCTGTTATTTGTACTTGTGTGTGTATGTGTGTAAGGGGGAGTCCTCATAAATTTGCAATTAGTTTTCAAGTCCACATTGCCTTTTATTTTTACTAGAATCAGCTTTATCTCCTCTACACAAGTACACTTTTGTTTCATCAGCCAAAAATGTGTAGAGAGCTAATGTCTTCTCTTCTAGTGAACTCCTCCTTTTATTTTCTCTCTATTGTATTTTTGGCTACTACTGCGCTGGACACAAAGGAGACTAAAAGCTCAGACTAGCAAAAGGGTGGGTTTTGCTCTTTTTAACCTTGTGAATTCAGCACTTTAAGCTGAAAAAATAGCGGGCAATTTATCACCCCTCCCCCAGTGCTAATCAAGTGTGCACCTGTGGAAACAACACCTTTGATTTTGGCAGCCTTCTCCAAATTGCAAAAACAAGAGTTCTTCTTACTCACTGAGCTGAGGTGACATGGGAGCAGTCGGGGTGACATGGGAGCAGTCCTAGGCAGGAAGGCTACAAATTTAGTCCATTCTTACCTGAATTTCTAGGAGCTTTTCCAATAATCAGTCACAAGTTATTGTTAGTCTTTGGTAACTTGTCGCAGCCTTGAAATTATTTGTGTCAAATTCCCTCTTCAGTAATAATAATAAATTTTCCTAACATGTTCAGTGTGTAAGTATATAATGTAAATGGAAAGACTGAATAAAACACAAGAAATTAACTTTATATTCCATTAGAAATTCAAAGTAGCATAAAGCATTTTTTTGGTGTCTCATATAATTTGTTTCTCATAGAATTTTTTGAACATATTCCGTTCTCATTCGTGGATTGAACTCTCCAACAGAACCAATATAAGTTTGTTGGTGTCGAAAAATGGCTCACCTCTCTCTTCCAAACTGTAAGTTTCATGAGAACTCTTATACTTTATGCCTTGAAGTAATTAATCATAGCAAGAAAAAGCAATATGTGAACCATTATATGAAGACTATTATTTAAGTATTTCCATACAAAATTATAAAAGAACTATTCAGATATAGATACATCAGTATTAGTCTAATTCAATTATTTATTCATCAGAGTATTAGGTCGTGTATATTAGCAGGTTAGTGATATCTTCTCCTCTGTATTTCAGGTTCTCAATATCTTCAGAGATGAGCAAGAATTGTACATTTGTGTTGTTTAACTCAAACCAGCTTTATTCAGAATCCTGTTTAGAAAAAAAACTATATGTTTGCAAGCACCAGACACTTTGTAGTATCTGAAGTTGGTATAATGCTAATCTGCAAAAAACATATTCTTATTTTTTTAAAAAAAGACACAATAATTTTCTTATAATTATTTCTTATGATACAAGTTTGAGTACAGTTTTACAGTCACAACAAAATTAAGGTAGGTACTGAGATTTCCTATACTCCCCCTATCCCTACACATGCAGAGCTTCCACCATGATCAACATCACTCACCAAAATGGTCATTTGCTACTGAGAATGAATCTACATCGATGCATCATATTCACTTAAAATCCATAGTGTATGTGGCACTTCACCCTTGGTGTTGTAGAATTATATCTAAATCTGTATTTTTATTACATTTAAAAAATATATACCCAAGTACACGTTATATGTTTCTTAAGCTTTTGCTATTTATTAAAATAAACCGTGTGTTATAACATTAAGAGCTGTTATTACTAAGTCCTCAATATGGTGAATAATTCCATTTATAGTTCTATATTAGTTGATTTGTCCTAACTAACGAATGTTGAAAATGAGGATTCAACAACACAGGCTGGCAGAGTGTATAAGTCATAGTGGAGTTAAAACACAAAAAAGAGAGGGAATTTGATTGAAAGTATTATTAAGTTTTTGTAGAGGAGATAGTCCACCAACGAGATAAAATAAAATTGTAAGGAATAGACTAGGCTTAAAGAAAAGTACCCAAAGGTGGAATGTCTTGTAAGCCAGGTCTTCTCCCTCAGGATGGATTTCAGACTTCACTGAACACAGTGTGGCTGCAGACATTCTGATGGCTGACACATTCACTGGGTTGCCCTGGATCGAGCAGTTCCACAGTCCACTGGCTGTTATTGGTGAGGACGAATCTCAAGCTATGACTGGCAAGCAGGAAGACCTCCTTGCCCTGGAGTCCGCAGGCAGAAGTTGGAAAAGAGGGAACTGTGACTGGGACTGACCACAAACACTGATCGATGTGAATACCCCATAGACTTCCTGCATGCGTGCAACTGGCAACCTCACCACAGAGCCAATGGAGAGAAAGCACCATGGAACCAGGAACAAGAGTCCTTTCTCTGGCAAAATAACATCACACGAGCTAACAAGGGAGAAAAAGTTATAGGATCTAGTTCCATTATTTCAGAGAGGGCAATGAAGGAGAAATTTGGAGCTGATATTAATACATTGTTAATTGGCCCTCAAGATTATTGTGCAAGAAATAAGTTGCTATATGACACAATTCTTTATAGAAAACCCTAAAGATACCACTGAAGAAGTATTGAAAACAATAAACAAATACAATAAAGTTGCAGTATACAAAATCAGTGTTCAAAAATCCATGCATTCTGACATACTAATGAAATTTCAGAAAAGAAATGCATGAAACCATTTCTTGCAATTACAACAAAAAATAATATAATATCTTGGAATAAACTTAACAAAGAATTTGAAGGACATATGCAGTGCAAACTGTAAGACTTTATTAAAAAAAATTGAAGAAGGCACAAAGAAATGGATAGATATTCTGTGTTCATGGATTGGAAGAATTAACATTGTTAAAACTGCCATATTACCCAATGTCCTATACAGATTTGATGCAATTCCCATCAATAACCCAATGCATATATTTAAAGAAATAGAACAAATAATCATCAGATTAGTATGAAATCACAAAAGAGCGTCAATAGCCAGAGCAATCTAAAAAAACCAGAACACAAAAAACCAAAAACCAGGGCTGGAGATATCACACTACTTGGCTTCAATTTATACTACAAAGTGAAAATAATCAAAACAGCATGGATATGGAAGAAAAACACACATACACACCAATGGGAGAGAATTGAAAACCCAGAAATAAACCCACATATATATGGGCAGATAATTTTCAACAAAGGAGCCAAAACATGCAATGGTGGGAAAAACACACACAAAAAACCTTTGCAATAAATGGTGCTGGAAAAATTGGAAATCCACTTGCAAGACAATGAAACTGGACTGCTATCTGTCACCACACACCAAAACTAACACAAAATGGATCAAAGTCCTAAACATAAAATCTGAAACAATAAATTGCGTAGAAGAAAGAATAGGTATTAAATTTATGGACCTTCGGTTTAGAAAGGATTTTATGAATTTGACCTCAAAGGTAAGGAAAGTAAAAGCAAAAATAAATGATATCCAGCTAAATATCCAACTAAAAATCTTCTGCACAGCAAAAGAAGCCAACAACAGAACAAAGAGGCAGCCAAAGAAATGGCAGAAAATATTTGCAAACAATACCTGCCATTGTTTTGCGCTAATATCTAAAATACAGATATAAAGAACTCATACAAATCCTCATCTTTTAAAATGTAGGAGTGGCTCTCCATGCTTCAATATGAAGAAGTTTGAGTCTTACAAAGCCTGGATGATCTGAGTCCTGTTGCTTCTTGCATCTTATTCTCTAATACATACAATGTTTCTAAAACCTTTTTTCCTCCCATTTTCTCCCTCAACCTTCAGCCACTAAGGAGATTTCACAGATAAGCTTTGTCAGTTCATCACCATAAAAAGTCAAAACCACAAATAATTACACTTTTCTTTATGTACTTTATGTATAGCTGTACTTTATACATGAAGTGAGATTTTTTTCACTACTGTCAAAAATCAGTTTTTGTCCACTTGTCAACGATATTACCCCTTTTGAGAATGCATGAGCTAACGCTGCTCCCTTCACTCACTCTGCTCCAGCTTTGTCATCCTCCTCGCTGGTCCTCAAATATTCAGAAGTGGTTCTTCAATAGGAAATTTCATTAGTTGTTTGTTCAATTTCAAATTATCTTCTCCATTTATCTGCTGTCATAATTTTCTTACCAAAGTCATGTCTTTTTCCAAATACTATATTCCCAAGGAATCCCAATGGAATTTCAGTTCCCTCTTACAATTGGCACTCCCAATTCCACTTACTCTTTTTAAAATGCTTTCATGCAACATTGATTTTTTTTTTTTACCTTCTAGCATATTATATATCTCAATTTCTTTTTTCTGGTTTAAACAACAAATATTCTATCACATTTTGGAGGCTGGAAGTCTGAAATGAAGGTGCCAACAGGGCTGTCCTCACTTTGAAGACTCTTGGGGAGACTATGTTCCATGCCTTTCTCTGAGCTTTTGATGTAGCCCCCAGACTTTGGCTTACAGATACATTACTTCAAGCTCTGCCTCTGTCATCTCATTGCTGTCCGTGTGGGTCTGTCTTTGCTTCTAAATATCCCTCTTCTTATAGAATATCAGTTGTGTTGATTAAGGGCCCACCCTACATCAGTATGACCACATATTAATTTGATTACATTTGCAAAGACTCTATTTCCAAAAAGGTACATTCATAGGCTTGGTTGGATATTTATTTGGGGGAGGACATGGGAGTGTGACACTATTCAATAAAATGTAAAATACAGAAAATGAACAAAAAAGGCAGATCAATATCTGACTTTTCATCTGGGTATAATTGCAACTGGAAATCATGTTCGTTTTGGTGTTTGTGAAAACTCGATTCCTACCATGTATAGATTAAAGGTTGGCAGAGTGATGTGAAGGATCTCAGAAGAGAGGGGAAGAAAACATCCTGGCATAAAATCAGAAGCAACAGTTGACTTAGTTGTCATGTCACCATGAGATTTCATACCTTTAAACACTCTTCACACTTTAAAGTATCACAATCAAAAAAACAAACAAACAAACAAAAAGAAACAAACACACAAAAGAAACCAAATAAACTAGTTTTAGGAGAAGTATTGATAATTATTTGGGAATAATTAGCTCGTACTCAGTATGCACATGTCACATTTTGAATGACACTTAAACTTCTTTATCGGTGTTGTGTGTTTTCTTCTTTCTGCAAATTAAAGTGTTTTATTCTTTTGGGGTTCAATGAGACAGAGTACATGCAATTTAAATGACAGACAAATATAAAAGAGTATTGCAAAAGATGAATGGTAATAGAGCCCAGTTAACTAGAATTTCTTCTATCAAAGGGTGGAAAAATCCACAAGATATGGGTCTGATTATGTAAAATCATAGGCTCTCATCTGTATAGAGATTTCCAGTTGTTCAATGGTAAATACAAAAGAATGAAAAATGAATTGCCTTAACCAGACTGACTTCCTTAACTTGAATCTTCTCAGGTTAGACATTGTCAAAATTTTAATTTAATTTAGAGACTAATCTTATCTTTAAAATATCTCATTTTTAAAAGACATAAACCTACAATTCATATAGTATACACTATATTTGTTTTATAACCTGCTTAAGATGTCTAATAGTTTTGTCTAGTTTCTTTATAACATTCAGCAGTTGTCAACAATAAAATATATTTAAAATTGGCTTTTGTACTAAGTCCATCAGAAGTGGAGAGACCAAACCAAATGGAAATGCTTTACCTATATAAGTTTCAGAATTTAGAAGGCCATATTTCCACTATCCAGTAATAGTTATTGATTCTGATAGTTTAGACTCAGAACAAAAAGGCACAGGAGAGAATAAATAACTAGAAAAAGAATAGTAAAATACATGATCAGTAAACATGATGTCTGACACTAGATAATTTTCTTTTTAATGAATACATCCCAGATTACTCATTTTAGACTAATTTACCCAGCTAAGCAAGCCAACTAGTTCAAGAGTAAAAACATCAGTCAGATTATTGTTTGTCTCTCCAGTGCTGTAATGGAAATTATCTCCTTCATGCCATGACCATTTCTACATTTTATCAGTTAAGAAAATTAAAAACTCATGACATGAAAATCAAGCTTGTAATTTGAAGTAATTCAGCCCTTTTCTCTGAAGATAGGAAAACTTTTGCTAACCCTTCTTTCTGATGAACAAGCATATCATTCACTTAGGCAAAGTTGTTTTTGATGGCTTTTCATTTCTTTTGTGTTAATGAAGTTCATGTTTTAAGACCGCATACTTTCATCCCATAATTTTCTCACTGCAATTATACTTCTTAGAATATAAACGGTATGTATAAGTAATTATGCTGTTCACAGGGCTTCATAAAGTTACCCTTAAAGAATGGGATAAAAACATATTACGTATTGTTCTTCTATAACTTCTTTTATTCAGGAGGGTGCATATCAATTGGGATATTTTAAATGTGTGATTTCTTTTTTTGTGTGTGTGAAAACATGTAAGTTTTACTCTTAGTAAATTTCAATTATGCAACACAGTGTAATTGACTACAGTAACCATGTAATACATTAGATCCTCAGAACTTACTCATCTTATAACTGAATGTTCATACCATTTACCACCCTCTCCTCTTTTCCCTTCCCCCAGTCCCAGACAATCACTTTTCTACTCTCTGTTTCTATGAATTTGATTTCTTTTTAATTCCACATATAAAGGATACCATGCAGTACTATATTTATCTTTCTCTGTCTAGCTTATTTCATTTTGAATAATGTGTTTTGGGCTCATCCTTGTCAAAATGATAAATAATAATCCAAAGAATATAATTTTCAGTCAAGATGGTGAAGTAGCTAAATACTGTGCTTGCGTCCTTTCACGACCACATTAAAATTACAGAACAAACATCATTGAGAATCACTTGAAGTCTAGCTGAACAGACGTCCTATAACTAAGGATATACACAAAAAGCCATGTAGAAACTGGTAGGAGGGCAGTGACATGGAATGGTTTGTCTCATACCTACATGTGGCAGTTAAAAATTGTGAGAGAAAACTCAACTATGGATATCCCTCCTGAGCAGTGAAGGGACCCAGCCACGCACCAGGCTCCCTAGTCTAGAGTTCCAGTGTCAGGACAAGTCCCCACAACTTCTGGCTGTCAAACCAGTGGAGATTGTGACTCAGTGAGATGGAGGACTGCACAGTCCCAGCTAGTCCTCTTAAAGGGCCCACACAACAGACTTACTGATGGACTTACTCATTTTGAGTTCTAGAGCTGGGGCAGCAGCTCAAAACGCACCAGGGACATATGGGGAGGAACTGAATTGTCTGGCTTCAGGACAAGTACCGGAAGGAGATCTTTCTTCCAGACAGAAGTGCTGGCAAGAGCCATTGTTCCTTAGCTAAGGGCAATCATCACCACCAAGTCAGTATTAAAAGAAATATTAAAGTGACTTCTGTAAGAAGAACAACAACAAAAAGATAAAAACTATGAATTAAAAAATGGCAAAATTACATCTCCATCAACAATTAATTTCAATGTAAATGTTTTATGCGCCAATCAGAAGACATAGGGTGGCTGAGTGGATAAGGAAAGAAAACCCTTGCATATGCTGCCTAGAAGAGACTCACTTAAGTAAAAAGACACATAGAGACTGAAAGTAAAGAGGTGGAAAAAGATATTTCATGAAAATGGAAACAAACAAACAAACAGAAGGCCGTGGTACCAATACTTACACCAGAGAAAATGAACTTTAAAACAAAAGCTATAATAAGATACAAAGAAGGACCCTGTAATCCCACTTCTGGGTATTTATATGAGGAAACCCAAAACAATACTTTGAGAAGACATATGCATCCATATGTTCATTGCAGCATTATTTACAATAGTAAAGATATGGAGGCAACCTGGGTGCCCATCAATGGATGAATAGATAAAAAAGAAGTAGTACTTATATACAACGGAATATCAGCCATAAGCATTAATGAAATCTTGCCATCTTGTACAACATGGATGGTCCTGGAGAGTATTGTGTTGCTGGAGTAGGTCAGGCAGAGAAGGACAAATGCCATATGATTTCACTTACATGTGAAATCTAAAGAACAAAATGAATAAACAAACAAAACAGAAGCACACTCATAGATAGAGAGAACATTTTGATGGTTGACAAGTGGGACAGGTGTAGGGAGGATGGGCAAAAAAACTGAAGGAATTAAGAAGTACAAATTAGTACTTGCAAAATAATCATGGGGATGTAAAGTATAGCATATAGAATATAATCAATAATATTGTAATAACTATATATGGTGTCATATGGGTACTAGATTTACCTGGGTGAACAATTGGTAAAATATATAAATGTCTAATCACAATGTTGTACGCATGAAACTAATATAATATTGTATGTCAACTGTAACTAAACAATAAAAATTATTTTAAAATAATTTTTAAAGTTGGTATTAAAAATATTAAAAATATATATATTCATATATACACTCATTGGATTATTATATGTACACTCATTGAAATATAATATATCTGTATATACGTATATAAAAGTATATATAATACATATATATACATATACATATATATGTATATATATGTATATATATGTGTGTGTGTGTGTGTGTGTGTGTGTGTGTGTGTATATATATATATATATATATATATATATATATATATATATATACATACACATGTATATATATGTAAGATTATCCAGTTATCCATTGAAGACACTTAGGTTGCTTCCATACCTTAGTTGTTGTAAATAATGCTGCAATAAACATGGGAATAGAGATATTTCTTTGAGATATTTGTGTCATTTTCTTTGTATATATATATACTTACAAATGAGATTGCTGGATCACATGTTACTTCCAGTTTTAATTTATTTAGGAATGATGTACAAAAATTGCCCCATTTCTTGATACAAGATGGGAAGAATGAAAAGAATTCCAGCTGATACACATTAGATAATTGAGATCTAATGTTGTATTTCTTTTCATATGAATGTGTAATTTACCTTATGTTTTCAAAGTCTACTTTTTCCGTCATCCTCATTTTTGGTTAAGTGAATTTTAGAAAAATTACCTTTATTTTCCTCCTACATAGTTAGACTTGAGTTTTTTTTCATTTACAACAAATATATCTATTAATATACTGACAACTAATTATGTTTGGAAGATGAATCAATGAATAATATAATGCGTAGTAATTTAATGTTTCTATCTCTTACATTGTGATATAGTTAAATATTCTTTCATGTATTGTTCTCCAAACGGACACTAATTTTTATCTGGGGGAATCTAAATAACTTACACATAAATAATATAATTAAATGCAGTAATTTAAAAAAGTGTGGCAGAGAAATTAAGATAAGTTTGGGAATTGATAATGGGAACAGTTAAAGTTGAAAATGCAGTAATTGTTTACAACAACAGGGACAAATATTATTAAATACCTATTTAATCGGGTTATGATTTTAGATTTTTTTCATTATAATGAAATGACATGATAAATATAGATAAAAAAATTAGGTAATGACAGTATTTAGCAACCTTGTCTAAGAGTAGAACTTAAACATCTATGATACTTTTAATAACGCCAAAGTTTTCAGTGCTTGTGATTAAGATGGAATCAACAACATGAGTCATCAAGTCTGTTGTCCCCAGAAATCTATTAGAATATGCAAACAACTCCTCAGAGGCACTTGCCAATGGACAAACTAAATGATACACCACAAGCTCAGTCTCCTATATTGTGAAGGTGTGTGATAAGATAAACAGTCTTCAAAATAGCCAAAGTGTAAGAATTTCCTGTTCAAACTTTAAGTGACATAGTGATGAAATATCTACTCTGTCCACTTTTGCTTCACTCTCAGACTTCACATGCAGCCTGTGAAGACCACAGATATTGTTTGTTACAGGAGTAACCTGTTCTTCCACTAAAGAATTCACAAGTTTCTGGCCTATACAAGGTATGTGTCTCTACTCTCCTGCCTCTCTGTCAGCTCATCTCATGAAGTGGGAGATTGATTACAAATGCTAAATGTGATCCAATTGAGGAATAATTAATATGCAATGAAATCCAAGAAAACATTGGTATCCCGATTTGTACAATTCAGGCTAAAAACGAGAATAAATATGAAATATGTTGGAGGACATCTTCAAATAAGTGTACGCGTGTAGAAAATTACTAATGACTGTACACACATGCATAATTGGTTTTATAAATCAATATAACTTAAAGTAAAACCTTATAAGCATCCTGACATGGAACAGTTTACTTTGGATTTTGTAATTAATAGATACAGTTATACCTGAACATTATTTTATATTTATTCAGCCTTTAAAAATAGATTCTTAAAATGAATTCATCATGTCATGAATGTCAAACTTAATTACTCATAGATGGTCGTTGATTAAATAAAAGCAGTTTGACTTGTGATAAAAAACAGGATGAGGTATCATGCAGAAACCCTTATTTAAACTTAATTTTAAACAATCGAAAGACTTTTTAAAAATTGAACAAAACTTTGAAAAACAGATTCCACAGTGGTCATAACATCTAATTAATTATGTTACATTGTCTAACTGACATGAATCAGAAATAGTAACATGACAAATGTATTAAAGTAAAAATAAAACATGGAACAAAATACGGAGAGTTTATAAATGCATTTGAGTATTGTGTTTTACATGCATTATATCTGACATATTTGTATTCCCACTTTAGAGTAGTAAACTAGGTTGCTAGATGCTAGGTAAGTTTTAAAGGTAATACCTTGTAAGTTTCCAAGCCAGAATTTATTCTAGATCTCACTGAAGGCAGAGCCCATTGACTGAATTATTGTATTATGTTTTTTGGTTTATTACACTTGCTTACACAACTAAAGCTACAGTCACTGACTTTGACAGCCATAAGACCTTTCGGAAGTTTGCACCCAAACTGTTGCTCCATCAATGATCTACACATTTATTTATCATGTTATGATTTCAAATCTTAGCCATTAAATAAATTGCAAATAACTTGTGTAAAATAAGCATTTTTTAAATCTTTTTTTGTTGTATTGTTCTTATTATTTATTAAGTTTTGGATAACTTTGATGTGTAACATTTTTCAACATATAAAATATTTCTTTAACATTTTAATGATGTTTCAGAATTCCAGTTATTCAAAATACTTTATCATTGATTATACCCCATCTCCCCTTTTAGTACATAAACATAAGTGACTAAATAAAAGTAATTAAGTGCAGGAAATTACTATATGTGCTAGCACTACTATACCCCAACTTTAGAACACTCAATCTTTAACCCATAGTGGATTTAAAAATTGTCATAAATATTGGTGCAACATTTTCTTTTCTATACAACAATTTAATTTGCACACAGACATTCTTACAGTGTTAAAATGTTGAAGTGGAATCTGACTTTAGATTAATAAAGATATAAGAGTCATGAATTTTTTTATCCCTAATTTGTTACTTTTCATTGCTTTAACCAATAATATAGTGTGAAACATAGAATATCATTTTAAGAACAATTCGTCTGTCATTAAACATTTATTTAAAGCTCTAAGACAACTAGAATACGACCTCACATTGGTACACTGTAAAATGAGCACTGTTATTTATCTCACACTCTACCCACATTGACTATTCTAGGAATCTTGCCATTATTCACACCGTTTATTAACTAAAGTAATCACAGGCGCCATATCTGACATTATTCAGCTGCAGAGATGGATATCCAACTAGAAAACTACTCAGAACGGAATCTGGCTAAGGACTCGAGGAGACAGCAGCCAAAAGGTAAGGGCATGAAAAGCTCCATTTTACTGACTGGACAGTAAATATCATATGACGAATTAAACCTTCAAAAGCTTCTGAGGATGATCAAGGGGATGACAAGAATGACAACTGCAAAGGTAAAGCATTAAATAGACCCCGAGTGTAACTGTTCTAGGATGTGCAGCTGGGTGTAGAGATGTGGGGAAACAGTAGGGAATAAGCTCACACATTTTTAATTACTGAGGATCAGAGGTTGAAGATGGAATACAATATTCTAACACGAAATCTGAGGACTAAGTTATACAGTCATAGTGGGAAGGTGCAGTCTTTGACCAACAATTCATGGAGCATTTTATGTCTTGAAAATGCAATGACATATTCTTAAAGAAAGTTTACAAGGGTAGATATGGGTTTGGGGGTTCAAATATATATTTGAAATATATATAAATTCATATATATATAGCCAAAAAAATGTGTGCACATTTTAAGAAAGGAGAACATTGTATTAAAATTGTAATACTCAATATATACCAATAATAATAAATGAATACAATTTATGTTTGACTTCTGCAATTACAAGAGGTGCACAAAATGGTTACCATCAGTGTAATTTTAATACAGTTTTTTCCTTTCTTAACGTGTGTATACATTTCTTGGCATCCTCTGTGTATATAATTCCATGTGTGTAAACTGTCTGAACTGTTGTCTCCATCTCTCTTTTTCACTGTTTTTATTTCTCTTCCTGCAGATTCAGAATCACCTCCAGAGAAGCTCATTGCTGGGATCCTGGGAGTCTTTTGTCTTGTCTTGTTGTACAGTGTAGTTAGAATGATACATTTTATTCCCAGTAAGTACATTTTTGAAAGATTGTAAGGGAACTTTTCACTTTAATGATCATCAGTGCCTCTAAACATTTCATAATATTGTGGAACAGAACACTTATTTCAAAGTCTGCATTTAGACTCAATGTGGAATGTTGTTCTGAATTTGTCAAAAGTATAAATTACAAAATGATTCTAGATGTATATATTCAGATATCATAACCCAAAGACATTCTTTAAGAGACGGAAAGAACTTATTAAGAAATACAACCTATTCTTGAGATCAGTAAAATCAATACCTGAAGAAGTGGTGACGTTTGATTCTATAAGCTTTTGAAATATCCTTCTCCCAAATGTTCTTTGTTTTATTTTCTTGGTAAAATCAATTTATTTCAGATTTTTCTAAACTTAAGCAATACACTGAACTTCAAATTAAGAACCTAAAATTATGATTTATGTAGGTAAAACTTAATTTTTTATAGGAATTAACTTTTTTTCCAGGTATTGTAATACCAGAGCAGAGTAATTCACCCCCAATAACAGGGATCAAGAAAGGTACATTATGATTTTCAGAGTTCTGATATTAATACAATTTATATTTTTGTCTATCTCAAAAAAATGTAAAAAATATAATAGATTTTATAGGGACAAACACAATTATAAAATGAGGTTATCATTGTTCATAAATAATGACTTTGCGTGTTCCTTCTTATGCAAAAATAAGAAAAAAAATCTTCATTTAAAATCACCATACCTATTGTTGCCAGTTGGCTCAAATTTCCTATTGCTTTAATAAGATGAGAGAAATACCATTGCCATTCTAAAAAAGTGGATTCATTCATTGACACTCAGGACATTAAAGATGGATATATTTGCTTATATGTTTGCTCTATATGAGCACATAAATTAGGGAAGGCGAGGTGACCCTTCTCTGTGAGTGTGTTAGTGTGTATTATTTTATATGTATCAGCCTTTGAGGGTGCATGGATATGATATGCACATATATGTTTATAACTATGCATATATGTAGATGAATGTTTGCTTTTTAAAATTCTAATTCTTATTGGATAATAATTCATAATCTCAGCCCATCATTGTGGTCGTTGTCCAAAGGAGTGGTTTACATATTCCAAGAATTGCTATTACATAAGTAATGAACATAAAACATGGACTGAGAGTCAGATGGGCTGTGCTTCCAAGAACTCTAATCTGCTTCTTATAGATAATGAAGAAGAAAAGGTAACATTTTAAATGTTTTAAAAAATTTATCAAAAGCTTGTTTATTTGATGTTGTTTAACCAGAGTTCATACAGTTTTGTACATATTTTTAGTTTTTATTTTAAAGTCCATTAGTAGTTCATTGACTCTATAATATTCTATTTGTATTTTATACCACTAATGCACATCTGATAATTTCCAGTTCATGCTTTTCATAGGAAACCAGGTTTCTACAAATACTTTTTCCCTAAAATAAACTTTGCTATTTAATTTTATCATACATCAAAGCCACTAAGCATATCATAATAGTGCAGATTGATTATCAAGTAAATAGAATCACATAATTATTAATCAGATTACAAATAGAAGTTTCCAGCCCTCAGCAGCCCTGCTCCTGTTCATTCTCTTATTGCTTTTCCTCCCTTCTTATTTAACCACTGTCCTGACTTTTCAAATGATGGGACGTCGGTTTGTTTTTGAACTTCATATAAATAGAATCATACAGTATGCTTTTTTAATCATCCTGTCTTTTTCAATTCCAAATCATAATTTTGCAGTTTATCCATACTATTGTATTTATCCGCACTTTGTTCATATCTACTGCTGATTATGTAAACGCAACATTTTAAAATCCATTCTCTCTGATGTCTCTGGATGGGGGGATACGAGTCTCATGCCCTCAAGGATAAACAGGCTTCCTGGGTCCAGTACTTTAGTCATAGGATCCCCTTTGCTGGTCCCACCTCCAAGCCCCCTCCCCTGGTCGGGGAAGGAGAAGCACTTCCTCTGGCTGCTTCTCTTAGCAGGTGCCTGATGGATCACAGTGCAGACTTGCCTGAGCAAGTTGCTGGACAGGATCCTCTCTCCAAAGCAGAGGAGGAATGTCTTCCTTGAGCCTCCCCTATTGCTAGGTTGGGTGTTGGGCACCAGCAGGCCTAGGGCACTTTCTGTGTTGGGAGGGGATGTAAGATACTCTGTCACTCTGTTGTTCCTAATCCTGGGAACATTTCCCTTTTCTTCTTCCACTTTCAGAGTTCTTCTTGTATCTTTCATTAGTTCTAGGATTTATAGTTGTACTTAGGAGGGAGTGGCAGGAAATGAGTCTCTGACACCTTGTATGGACCATTGGATTCCACCAACACAGAAATGGGTTGATGTGGTTCTTATCAGGTTAAAGAAAGGTATGGGCACAGAAACCCCAAATTTTGGCTACCATGTCATTTATTTCATTAATTGTGATACCTCCATTTTTTTCTAAAACCTGAACTTTGAGAAACATAGAAAACTACATTGATTTTGTCACAGTATCAAATACATTCAATAAGCATTTGGAAACTTATTGAAAGCCTTGTTATGTTACTTTTTTCAACATGGGTAAGTACTAAATTACATAAATCAGAATTTTCCTTATTAACAGAACTATTAAGCCTAAATGTTTAAGACTTAATTTTAAAGATAAAATGTGGTTTTTTTCTTTAACAAATATGGTTAGTGTTAGATTAGGATTCAACACTCTTAATTTGTTCTGCAATTAAGGATCCTATGAAAGAATATGCTACTTGCATTTTAAAAAATAATATAAACTTTCATAGTGATTATTCAAATAAAATTTCTTTATTTTGGGGTAGCAATTTCTGAGTTCCATATCACCTGCATCATGGATTGGAGTCTTCCGTAACAGCAGTGATCATAAATGGATGTTGATAAATGGTTCACCTTGCAAACTAAAGTAAGTTGTTTTCTAAATGCTATATGAAGAAAAATGTAGAAAAGAAAATTTCAGAAGAGTGGTATTAATGCATTTGTTTAAGTTGAATTATAAATATGAGGAATAATGGTCAATGGTAATGAAATGTTGATATAAATATTTAAAAAATGACTATCCAGTTTTCCTAATAACCAACTCTTTTTAATATTATATGAAAAATGTCATTACCCATTTTGAAAATATTGTTCTATTACAGTTACATGGAAAATGATATTGTTTCATGGATTGCGCCCATATGATACAACAAAAGAATATTCATTTTTCTCCATTACAGGGTAGCAGAACTATCATCAGTCAATGATGACTGTGCTATGCTATTCTCATTTGGCCTCATATCAAGTGATTGTGGATCTTCAAAAATGTATCTTTGCAAGCATAAGCTTCAGAGTTAAAATACTTCAGTTGGGTTACTTAATTTTTCAAGAAATGGAAATAATATTATGATTGCATACACTTAAAATTTATTATATTATTTGTTCTAATAATGAAAAGAGTTTTTGTAATAATTATTGGAAAATTATATACGTATGCAAAAGTACAGATATCATTACTCTTAGTGTATGGCTTTTATTGTTCAATGTTATGTTTACGGCATTCAATCTTTCGAAAAGATCATGTTGTATGAGTTAATTTATAGTAAATACCAAGAATAGGCAAACCTGTAGAAGGAGAAAGTGGATTCGTGGTTCCCAAGGGCTGAGGGTGTTGGTCACAGTAAATGATTGCTAATTGGTACACTGTTTCATTTGGGGGAGGAAAACATTCTCTCTTTTTTTTTTTTTTACTTTTTAAAAATTTATTAATTAAAAATGTTTTTATTAAATTCATTGGGATAACATTGGATATTAAAATTACACAGGCTTCAAGTTTACAATTCTATAATACATGATCTGTATATTGTATTGTGTGTTCACCCCCCCAGAGTCAGTTCTCCCTCCATCACTATATATTTAACCCCCTTTATCATCTTTTACCACCCTCTCCCATTTATCCTCCGGAAATCTTTCTAAAGTTTGATAGAGGTGATGATTGCAAACTCTGTGAATATACTAAAAATTACTGATTTTTACACTGTAAATGGACGAATTGAATATAAACTAAACCTCAATAAAACTTTTTTTAATATTAAAGTTTATGGTGGTGATTATTGTTAGTAAAGTTACATAGGTTCCAGGTGTACAATTCTGTATTACATCATCTATATATCACATTAAGTGTTCACCACCCAGAGTCAGTTCTCCTTCCGTCACCATGTATTTGAACCCTTTTCTCATTTACCATCCCGCTCCCCGAAACTCTGGTAACCACTAAACTATTGTCTTTATCTATCAGTTTTTGTTTCTTTATTTGTTTGTCTTGTTCTTTTGTTGTTTTCAGTTTCATATCCTACATATCAGTGAAATCAAATGGTTCTGGATTTTTTCTGTCTGACTTACTTCACTCAGCATAATAATCTCAAGATCTATCCATTTTGTTGCAAATGGTACTATTTCATCTTTTCTTATGGCAGAATAGTGTTCCATTGTGTATATATACATATAACAACTTCAGAAAATATAGGTACTAAATTTATGGACCTTGGGTTCAAAGAGAGTCAATAAAACTGTTAAAAAGAAAACACCACCTGGCTTTATATTTGAGGCTGCATTTAAACTTTATTTATAAAGATTAATCATTTTACAATATTGACTCTTTCAATCAATATCATGATTTACCCTTCCTTGTATTACGTTTTCTTTGATTTCACTACTATATTTTTTATTTTTCTATATGGAAGTCTTACACAAACATGGGTATTTCACAGTCCTGATTTTGTAAATAGCATTCTTATGTGTGAATTTTCTTTAGTAATTTTTGCTGCTTTACGCAGAAATGCAATTGAGGTTTACATGTTGATCTTATATCCAATGTCTTCACCAATTGTTTGTATTTATTCTATCATTTCAAATATACATTCTTCTGAATTTTTAACAGCTATTTCATTTGTAAATAATCACACTTTTATTTATTTTTCCCTGGTGCAGTTACTTTTTTCCTTGACTTATTTTCACCTGCTAGGGTTTTATTTTCAGTGTTGAATAGAAAGGACCGTAAATGTTCTATGTTATCCTTCCCTATTTTGGGAGAAAATATTTAAATGTTTAATCCATATGTATGAGGTTCGTTTTAAAGTTTTTTGCATCATACCTTCCCCATATAAATGCAATTCCATAATATTGCTATTTTTCTGACAGAGTTTATAATTAATCATTGTTTCATTTTTATTATTTTTGTATCAACCGGAGTGATTAATGTTTCCTCTGTATAACGTTTATGCAGTAAACTACCTTTATTTCTTTCAGATGTTAAACCAGTCTTGCATTTCTTTTTTTTTCCAATTAAAGTTTATTGGGGTGACAATTGTTCTTAAAGTGACATAGGTTTCAGGTTCACAGTTCTGTAATACATCATTCTGTATTGTCCCTCTTTAAAAATCAGTGAATGTATTGCACATAGATTAAGTTGTTTTTCTTCATCCATATTGACAAAGAGATTATAATGAATTTTTACTTATGTTATGTACTAGACAGGTTTTAATATCAAGGCTAGTCAGGATGTATTCCTCTTTTTCTATTACCTGGAAGCCTTTGTATAAGAGAACTGTCATATTTTTTAATGTCATTTTTCACTACTGATCCAATCTGAATATGAAGAAATTTTTTGTAGGAAATTTTTTAAAATGAACTCAATTTCTTTAATACATGCAAGTTTTACTGAATTTTCTGTTTGTTGTACTGCATTTTCATAATTTTCTATTTCATATAGATTTTAAAATGTATTCAAAATATGCCTTTATTATCTCCATAGTATCTGTAAAAATGATAATGCTATTCCTGAGTTTATTCTAGGTACTAAAGATCTGTATCTTCTCATTTTTTTCAGTAGCTATTTATCAATTTTATTAAGTATTTTCAATGACAATAACTTTGACCCGTTGATCCTCCCTACTGGAATTTATTCTTTGTCTTAATTTTGTATTTTTTTTCTTCTTCATTTGGATTTAATTTCACATAATTTTATCTTTTTAGTTTAAATTTTTTGATATGCATGATTTTATTTATTTATCCTTTATTTGTAAGATATGTACTTAAGGCAATTAATATTTCACATGACAGTTTTGCTGTTATGTTTTCCCTGTAGTTCATATAAAAATTGTGATTGATCATTGTGATAATTTCATTGGCCCATATGTTATTTACAAATTTATCACTAACTTTTAAACCATCTAAGGATTTTTTTTTTTATTTGATCAACACCACAGTTTGTTTGTAAACAGGTTATATGTGTCAATAATCAAATTGACCACATTTTATACATTTCATTGTATAATATTAACAACATACCAGAAACATCCACTGTACTTAGTTTTAGTTTTGGTACTTTAAAATCTTTAAATGCAAACTATATTTGAAGCACTGAATATAAAAGACAGGTGACTTGAATGCTGCATTCCATCTGGTTATCTTATTCCACGTTTGTTATAAAATAAGGGTTATTGGAACACAAGCACTGTGAACCACAGCAGTCCTTCTCATAACCAAAACGGCTACTATGTGACAAACAGGCAGGTAGCCAACACAGTGTGGAAACACAGATGGAAAAGGTTCGATTCGAGTCCTGGGCCCAAGTGAGCAGGATGGTGTGAGATTTCATCATGTAAGGCAGAACACACACAATTTAAAACTAATAAATTGTCTACTTCTAGAATTTTTCATTTAATACTTTGGGACTGCAGTTGATAATTTTTAGTGAAACCACGGAAAGTAAAGCTGTGGATAAGGGGGAACTACTGTATTGTAAAGTTGTGAAGAGAGTAAATCCTAAGAGTTCTCTCACAAGGAGAATTTTTATTCCTTTACTCTTTTCATGTTTATTTTCTTTTTAATATACCTATATGAGAAGGTGGATGTTAGCTGAACCTATAGTTATAATCATTTCAGAATACATGTGAATCAAACCATGACGTTGTAAAGTTTAGTTTATTTTGTTGCTCATGTGTCATTTAATTTTATTCTGAAAGTCTACTATTTTTCAAAAAAGTCAGACAGAGAAAGACAAATACCATACGATTTCACTTATATGTGGAATCTAAAAAATAAACAAAGCAGAAAATCTCACAGATACAGAGAACATTTTGATGGTTGCCACATGTGAGGGGGCTTGGGGTGGGCAAAAAAGGGGAAGGGATTAAGAAGTGCAAATTGGTTGTTACACAGCAGTCATGGGGATGTAGGGTATAGCATAAGGAACATAGTTAATAATATTTTAATAACTATGTATGGTGTCAAGAGGGTACTAGCTTATTGGGAGATCACTTTGTAAGTTATCTAAATGTCTAACCACTATGCTGTACACTTGAAACTAATATAGTATTGAATGTCAACTGTAATCGAAAAATAAATGAATGAATGAATAAATAAATAAATAAATATCTACTTTTTCTGCCCTTCCCATTTTTTTGGTAAGGGAAAAATTTTTAATTGCCTTTGTCTTTCTCCTACATAATGTGACTTTGAATTCTGTCATTTACAACAAGTATTTCTATTAAAGGAAAGACCGTTATGACTGGAAGATGAATCAACAAAAAATATAATTAGTAGTTATATAATATTTCAATCTCTGCCATGGTGATATAGTTCAATATTGTTTCATGTTTTATCCTTCACAGATATATTATTTTTATCAGAAGAAATATAAATAACTTATATAAGAATAATAAAAGGAATGAAGGAATTTTAAGAACTAGGGCAGGGAAATTGAGAAGATAATTTTGGGAACTGATGATCATTGTGACAGTCACCATGAGTTGAAAACACAGTAATTCTTCAGAATATTAGTGACAAATATCATGAAGTACCTATTGTTGATGGAATTATGATTTTAGATTTTTTTCATTATAATGGAAATGACATAATGAGAATTTAAGGAAAAGTGTGTAAAACCAGAATTTAGCAGCCCCTCCTAAGAGCAGAATTTAAACATCTCAGTTACTCTTTTTTTAAGTTAGTTTCATGTGCACAAAACAATGTAATAGTTAGACATTTACCATTTATATCCCTCACACAGTGACAATCCCCCTCCCCCCATCCACTACCCCTCTGACATCGAACACTATGGAAAACAGTATGGACAATCTGAAAATGGAACTACCTTATGACCCAGCAATTTCTCTCCTAGGTATCTACCTGGAGAAATCCAAAACTCTAATTCAAAAAAATTTATCCACCGCTATTTTTATTGCAGCACTATACACAATAGCCACATGGAAACAACAGAAATGTCCTTCAGTAACCGACTGGATTAAACAGATCAGTTACTCTCAATAAGGCCTAAGTTTCAATGTTTGTGATTAAGATTGCAGCAAGTTAACAGCATGGGTGGTAAAGACTTTAGTCCCTAGAAATCTTTTAAAACAAGAAAATGATTTCTCAGAGGCACTTGCCAATGGGAAAACTAAATGTCACACTAACAACCCAAAGCATCCTATATTCTGGAGGTGTGTGATGAGATAGACTGTCTTCAAAATACCCCAAGTATAAGGATTTCCTGTTCAAACTTTAAGTGACACATTAATGAGAAATCTGCTTTTTCCACTCTTGCTTCACTCTGAGCTTTCACTGGGCAGCCTGTGAACACCACAGACATTGTTTGTTCAAAAGAGTAACGTGGTCTCCCACGGAAGGATGCTCACCTTTCTGGCCTGAAGAAGGTATGTGTCTCTACTCTCCTGTCTCTCTACTGGCCCATCTTATGTAGTGGGAGATTACAGATGCTAGATGTGATGTAACTGAGGTATAATTAATAAGCTAATAGAAAAGAATACTGATATCTTTGTTTAAGTAATTCATTGTAAAAATCAAGAGTAAAATATGAAATATGTTGGAGGATTTCTTAAACTTCTCAAATTGTTTCTTGTGGAGAATTACTCAAGTGCGTATACTCATTCATATTTGGATTTGAAAATCAAAACAATTTACAGTAAAATCCCATGAGAATCACGACAAGGGACAGTTATTTTTGGATTTTTGTAATTAATATATGTAGATATAATTATATGTTATATTTGGTATTTAAGCCAGCCTTTAAAAATTCTTAAAATGAATTCTTTGAATTGTGAAGGTTAAACATAATTCTTCATACACTTACTTAGATTAAATAAAAGCAGTTAGCTTTTAATGAAAATATAGATGAGGTAGCTCTTGTGAAATGCTAAATTAAGCTTAATTATAAACAAAGAAAATATTTTTAAAAAAATTAAATGAAACATTGCAAAAAAAGACATCACATTGATAAAGAGATGCTTGTCTAATCAATTATGTTAGAGTCTAACTGACATAAATTAGAAATAATAACATGTTAAACCTGTTAAAATAATTAGCATAACTAACATATTCTTGAGAGTTTATAAAGCCAGATTGAATAGTAAGTGTTTTACCTGCATAGTATCTACATATTTGTATATCTAATTTCCATTAGTAGTCTAGGTTGCTAGACACTAAGGAACTATTTAAAGGTTATATATCATAAATTTTTGAGCCAGATTTAATTCTAGAATTCACTGACCACAAAGCCCATTGACTGAATTTTTTAATTACATAATTTGATTCATTTCTTTGCTTTCAAAACTAAAGCTACTCTTATTGACTTTGATAGCTATAGGAATTTTTTGGAAGTTAAAAACAGCAGTGTTCTTCTATAAATGATCCAGACACATATTTATCATTTTATAATTGTGTATCTTTACCATTAAATCCAAATTTATTGTGTTACATTAAGTATTTTAAAAAGTTTGTTGTTGTTTTGTTCTCAGTATTTATTAGGTTTTGAATAGGTTTACTCTGTCTGTAACAGTTTTCAACATATAAAATATTTCTTTTTCTTTTTCAAAAGTTAAATTAAAGTTAGTAAAATTTCATAGGTCTTAAGTGTATAATTCTGTGGGATCAAATATGAGGTGATGGAAATATTTCTTTAAAATGGTAATAATTTCTCATAACTTCACAATCATTCAAAATAAAAGATCATTTGATAACAACTAATTCCCTTTAATAAATAAATGTAAGTCACTAAATGAAATTGATTTAGTGCAGGGAATTATTATATATGCCAACACTACTAATTCCCCATCTTTGAGCAGTTAGCCTTTAACCTTATTGTATTTCAAAATTGTCATAAATATTGTGTCACTTTTTTCTAATACAGAATTTTAACTTTTAATACAGACATTATAATAGTGTTAAAAATAATTCTCTGTCATCTGACTTAAATGGAGGATATTTTTATTTATGAACTTCTTTTTTCTTCACTAACATCACTTTTCATTGCTTCAACCAAAAATACATTTTCAAATATAGAATATCTTAAAAATGTATTTAAACATCTGACACTTATTTAATGCTCTAAAGTATTTAAAACAAGATCTTTAGATTCCTTTACTGAAAATGAGCCTAGCTCACCCTCTACCCCACCCACTTTTACTGTAAGAGATCTCATCATTGCATATATTAATACCATTCTTTTTTTTTTTTTTTCATTCTTTCTTAAGTACACTTACCTTAGAGCACAGTCTCTGACACCACTTAGCTGCAGAGATGAATAACGAAAGAGTAACCTATGCAGAACTGAATCGGGCTAAGGACTCCAGGAGACAGCAAATAAAACCTAAGGGCACTAAGAGTTCCATTTCAGTAACAGAGCAGGAAATAAACTATGCAGAATTAAATCTTCAAAATGCTTCTCATGATCTTCAAGGGAATGACAAGAGCTACCACTGCAAAGGTAAAAAATTTAATAGATACACAGCATAACTGTTCTAGGACATGCAGTTGGGGTGCAGAGATGTGGGGAAGCAGTAGAGAATATGTGGAGAAACACTTTTTATTTGTTGGGATCAGAGCTTGAAGTTGGAATACAGCGTTCTAATGTGAAATGTGAGGACTGATTTTATTTGGGTGTCATTGTATTGTTGTAGTCTTTGACTAGTACCTCATGGAGCATTGTATTTCCTGACAATGCAATGGTACATTCTGAGAAAAAGATTGCAATGATAGATATGGGTCTGGGCTCCAAGTTTATGTATATGATTCTCTGTTCAGGAACGTTCTCTGTGTGTAAACTGTGTAAACAATTATCTCCATCTCATTCCTCAGTATTGCCCTTTCTCTCCCTGTAGATTTCCCATCACCTCCAGAGAAGCTCTTTGCTAGGATGTTGGGAGTCATCTGTGTTGTCTTGCTGTCCACTGTGGTAACGATAGCTGTTACTTCCTGTAAGTCAATTTTTGAAAGATTATAAGGGAACTTTTCACTTCGATGATTGATTTTTTAGTGCCTGTAATGTTTCATAATATTATGGAATAGGCCTCTAATTTTAACTTATGAATTTAGATTAAAGGTGAAAGAGTTGACTGAATTTGTCGAAGACTAAATATCAGAATGATTGTAGAGAGCATTTTACAAATATATGTACATATAAACTCTGATTTCATAACTCAAGCCTTGCTTTAGGAGAGTAAAAGAGCTTACTGAGAAATACAAACTAATTATTGAGATTGGTTAAATCAAATACTATAGTGCAGTTTGATACTTTAGCCTTTTATAATATTTTTCCTCAAATCTTTTAATTCATTAATTTTTCTTGTAAATTTAATTTTATTTCAGATTATTCTAATCATAAACATTACACAAAATTGCAAAGTAAGAAACAAAAAGTATTATGATTTATTTAGATCAATATTAATTTTTAATAAAAATCACTTTTTTTTTCTAGCTGAAAAATCAGAGCAGAATAATTCCCCCTTCACAACAAGAATCCAGGAAGGTACAGAATAATTTTCAGAGTTCTGATATTAATACAGTTTATAGTTTGTGACTGAGGGTAGGCAAAAATAATAATAGGGTTTTTTTGGGCAGTATATAAATTATAACATTGGGCAATAAATGTTCACAAATAATAATTTTAAAATAATTAAATAATTTTATGGAAGAATATGAAGAAATGTTCATTTCAAATCATCATATCCTTTATTGCCAATTGGCTTACATTTCACCCTTAAAAAATGTATTTAACCATCAGACAAAATATTTTGAGACAAATAATTTTGCTATTCCAAAAATATGGTTTTGTTCATCGACTTTCATGGCATGTGTTAAAGTGGATATTTATGTTTGTGTGTTTTATTTATTTGGGCACAAAAATTAGGGGGTGAGAGGCTGACCCTTCCTGTGAGTGTGTGTGATTGTGTTTTGTTTGATATGTACCAGTCAGTTCGGGTACATAGACATGTTATGCACACATATGTTTACAGTTATGTATATTATGTATTTTAATTGTAAATATGTAAATTATTTTTACTTTGATAATTCAAATTGTTTTTGAATAATAATTTCCTCAGCATGTCGTCGTGGTTGTTGTCCAAAGGAATGGTTTACATATTCCAACAACTGCTATTACATTAGCACCAAAAGTATAACATGGACTGAGAGTCAGACGGCCTGTGCTTCCAAGAACTCTAGCCTGTTTTATAGAGATAATGAAGAAGAAATGGTAAGATTTTAAATGTTTCCAACATTTTATTGAAAGATTATTTTGGTCTGCATTAGATTTGTAGTAGTCATTCACATTTTTGTATACATTTGTAGTTTATTTTAAAGTCTGTTAATATTCTATTAACTCTTTAATATGTTATATATATTTCATGCCATTAATGTATATTTAATAGTTTCCAGTTGTTATTTTCCATAGACAGCCATGCGTGTATACGTGCTTTTTGTCTAAAATAAGTTTTGCTATTTAATTTTGCTACATAACTTTAAATTGTAGCAAGGAAAATAAACATATCAGGATTGTGCAGATTGATATACAGTGAAAGGACCCATGTAATCACAAATCAGATCATGAAATAGAAATTTTCAGTTCACAATAGCTCACTCCTCTGCATTCTCTCACAACTTTCCCTCCCCCCTACTTAACCACTCTTCTGATTTTTAATATTCCAAATTGTCTTTGCTTAAATTTAAGCTTCATATAATAGGGATCATTCAGTACGCATTTTATGTCTCCTTTCATTCCCATATGATATTTTTGCAATTCATCCACACTATTGCATTTATCTGTAGTTAATTTTTGCTGCTGTATTATATGTATATAACATTTTTAATCTATACTATTCATAATACAGTTTTTTTAATGCGGGTATTATATATAATATTTTATGAAAATCCTTGTGTACATCTTTTTCCAAAGATTATAATATATTTATAATTTACATATTATATATGCATGTTATGTAGACTATATTGTATTTATATAAATATTGTATTTATATAAACAGATTGTATTTATATAAATTGTACTTATGTACTAAATGTATTAAATACATTGTATTTATATAAATTGTGCTTATGTACATTGTGTATAAATACAACATATTCTACATAACATGTACTTGTTTATAAATGTGTTTATAAATAAAATTATATTATTAAAATTGTATATGGATATAATTATAATATATTGTCTTGTATGTCTCAGAATAAAATTGCAGGGTCATAAATATATGTTTATGTCAAATATATTAAATTATTATAGCACCTTTTTGGTTTATTGAGTAAAGACACATTTTACCAAATAGGCCTTTGATCTAAAACTTAGTACTATGAGGAATTTTAATGTTATAATTTCTTGTCATTATAGAAAAGTATGATGATGACATTAATAGGTTTTTCTTGATTACTATTAAATTGAACATGTCCTTTTAGAATACTACTCATGACATTCTCTTCTGTGAGAATGACAAGTACCTGTCATGTCTCTTGCCCATTTCTCCTATATGTTGCCTGTCATTTTCCTTCCTAGCAGTACTTGTTATATTTTGGATATAAGCTCATTTTTGAATTTAGGAGATACAAATAGCTTTTTTGACCCTGTGACTTACATTCCTATTCTCATGTTGGAGTCTTTTAATGACCAGAATTTATTAATGTTAGCAGAGTCTACTATATCATTTTGGGTTTTAACGATCACTTTGGACCTACTTGTGAAATCAGTCAAGATTCATGAAGATAATCTCTTACATTACTCTCTATGTTTTATTGTTTTCCTTTATTATTGTCTAACTAATGGATCATAATTTATAGCAAAGATTATCTTTTCATAAATAACTATATATGCATGTAAAATTCTCTATATACATATATGCACAAATATACTTTATGTAGATAATATGTATTATGTATATATTTATATAGATGATAATGTATATAATATTATATGTACATATACATACACACACACACAGTAGTTTTCCCCTTCTCTGTGGGGGGTATGTTCCAAGACCCCAGTGGATGCCTGAAATCACTGATAGTACTG
Source organism: Rhinolophus sinicus (assembly GCF_057876585.1). Classification (NCBI taxonomy): domain Eukaryota; kingdom Metazoa; phylum Chordata; class Mammalia; order Chiroptera; family Rhinolophidae; genus Rhinolophus; species Rhinolophus sinicus. Next base: position 28,022,912 of record NC_142501.1, on the reverse strand, counting down.
AACCTTATATATACAATGTTTTGTCTTATACATCAATACCTATGATAAAGTTTAATTTATAAGTTAGGCACAGTGAGAGATTCAGAACACTAACTAATAATAAAATAGAAAATTATAAAAATATACTGTAATGAAAGTTATATAAATGTGGTCTGTCTCATTCCTCTCTCAAAATACATTATTTTACTATACCCGTCAAGTTTGAGGTATGACAGCAAAACTAGCACAGATTCTTCTTCCTTCACAATTTCACAGATGCAGCATTATTTCTTAGTGTATATTTTAGTGATTTCTGCAGAAGATTTTTTGTCTTTCCTTATTAAATCGCGAACTTTCATCATGTCACTTAAAGGAAGCACTTTACAGCCTCTCCGGCAAATTTGATTGCCAGTAAAATTAGTCTCATATTAGACCATTATTAAGTAAAATAAAGGTGACTTGAACACAAGCTCTGAGATGCTGCATCAGTGGATCTGACAACCATGTGATAACATTAAGGGATGGGGAGCATATACAGCGTAGATATATGATGGACCAGGGATGCTTTATATCCCGGGCAGAAGGGAGTGGGACGGGGAGTTTCATCATGTTACTTAGAATTACACAGAACTTACACTTCAATTTTTTAATTTTGGAATTTTCCTTTTAATGCTTTGGGAGAAAGACTGACTGTGGGTATCTGAAAAGCAGGTAATGGACACCACAGATAAGAGGGCACTACTGTATGTAAATCACAGTCTGCACAGTCTACAGCAATTTGTGTAACATTATCTCCTTTTTTGTCCCTTTACTGTGTCCATTTATAATATAATTGTCTTAAATATTTTATCAATATACATTGAGAATCACATGACAGAACGTTACAATTTGCTTCAACTTATAATTTTGCCTCAACTATCGAACAATTTAGAAAACAGAAGAGGAGATGCATAGTCTATATGTCTAGTAAGAGTTTTATTCTTTGTTTTCTTTTCCTTCCTGATGATCCAAGAGTCCTTCTTTTATCATTTAATTTCTGCTTAGATAATTTCCTTTAGCTATTTATTAGAGTGGGCCTGGTGGTGATGTGTTTTCTTTGTTTTTCTTTATCTGAAAATGTCTTTATTTCCCCTTCATTCTTGAGTGGTATATTCGCTGGACTTTTCTATGGTTTTTGGTTGGAATGAGGCAGTTAGTGTCTAAAAGTTTGCTGTCTTTCTAGCTTGTTCCATTCTTGGTCCTTTGA